>NW_027469171.1:300000-496004 GCF_051020765.1 Lasioglossum baleicum
TGCCCGTCACTAAAATGTGTAATAATTTTCATCTCTGAACACGAAGTTATACACAAGATACAGCGGGTTAGATTCTAGAGGGCAAGGCCGTCAGTCAAATTTTGTCTGTGTAGCAATAAGTAACGTTGTGCACCGGTTTGGATCTGTTGATTAATATCCATACCATCAATTAAGGTGTATGATGATACTCTTCTGCGGATTTACTACCGGAATATCTGTTTTCGCACTCGGTATCACAGGATAGGTGACGCAATTGACATAGCTGTACGACTATCAAATAAGTTGGTATCGATCTCCAATGGCTTGGCACTCGATATGCTTATTCATAAATGATATTAAGGTGCCCGGTACTATCAGAAATAATAGTTTGTTCCTCTGAACACTATTTTAGGGAATCGATGCAGCTGGTTAGGTTCTCGGAGGGCAAGGTCTTTGGTAAAACGATTGACTTTATAAGAACTGGAATCGTTCTCGAACGGTTTGGTGCTCTATATTAATATTCAAACTGTGAATTGAGGTGTCCATTGAAAGTAGTGTATAGCGCATCGACTCCAGAAGTACCTGGTCTGTCCCTCGGAATCACAAGATGAGTGCAGCTATTGACTTAGCTGTCCGATTCTCAAAGAGGGTGGCAACATTCACGAAACGTCTGACCCTCGATCTTCTAATCTATGCATGAAGATAAGGAGCCCGTCACAGAAATGAAGACTAATTTCTTTCTCTGAGCACGAAGTTGTGCTCTCGAAACGGCAGGATAGCTTCTCCGAATGTACAGCCACCTGTAAAGTGTTTGACTTTATACCAATTTCCGACGTCGTAAAATGCTTTGACGCTCTACTCTCATTTTCAAACCGTAAATAAAGGTGTCAAATGCCAATACCCTTCAGCGGACTTACTCTCGGTTTTGCCGGAATAACTCTTGTAATCACAGGACCGGTGAGGCTATTGACTTAGCTGTGTGACTCTCAAAAGTGTCGGTAACGTTCTCGATCGCTTTGACTTTCCATTTTGCTTTTCATGCATGAAAATAAGATACCCGTCACTAAAATGGAAACTATTTTGATTATCTGACCACGAAGTTATACTCTCGATACACCAGGTTGTCTGCTCGGAAGGTACGTTGTGCCGTAATGGCTATGTTGTCATAACAGATGGTAATGTTCGACGCGGACATGACTCTTTACTTTCATATTGTGGCAGTTAATTGATGTGTCCATTACCGATAGTGCTCAGCGCATGTACTACTGACATACCTGGTTCGACTCTCGGAATCACGGTATAAGTGAAACTGTTGACTTAAGTGTGTGGCTTTCAAAGTAGTTGGTATCGTCCTCGAACCGTTTAACACTCGAGCTTCTAACTCATGCATGAAATTAAGGTGCACCTCTGTGTAATGTATAGTAATTTGTTCCTCTGAACATGATGATATACTCATAATTCAGCGGGTTAACTCCGCGGATGGTAAAGCTATCGGTACGATGTTTGACTATATGCAAATAAGTATCATTCAACAACGGATTGACATTGCACTTTAATATTTATCCCCTGAAATGGGGAGCCTAATGACAATACTGTACAGCGGGTTCAGACGAGGACCACCTGGTTTGTCTCTTGGAGTCACAGGACAGGTGAAGCTGTTAACTTAGCTCTTCGAATCTTAGAGAAGGTGGTAACGTTCTCGATTGGCTTTACTGATGATTTTTCATTTCGTATATGTAAATAAGGGACCCGTCATTGAAATGTATACTAATATCTCTCTCTGAAAACGAAGATATACACTCGAAACAGCGGGTTCGGTTTACGGAGGGTACGGTATTCTGAAATAGAATGATTTTATACCAATTGCTAATGTTCTCCGACGGATGGACTCTCCACATTAATACACATACCACGGATTGATATGTCTATTGCCAATAGTTTTCAGCGGACTTACACCCGGAGTAAATGGCTTGACTCTCGGAATCACAGGATAGGTGAAGCTATTCACTTGGCCGTTCGTCGTTCACAGAAATAGAGACGTTCTCGACCGGATTGACCCTCGATCTTCTAACTGATACACGATGATAAGTTGCCAATCACTGAAATAAGTACTAATTTCTTTTTCTGAACACGAAGTTTTACTCTCAATGCAGCGGGTCAGGTCCTCGGAAGGTAAGTCCGTCGGTAAAGCGTATGAATATATACCAATTGGTATCGGTCTGAAACGGTTTTACGAACTACATTAATATCAAACCGTGACTTAAGGTGCCTATTGCTAACTCTGGTCGGCGGATGTACTCCCGGAATACCTGGTTTAAGTTTCGGAAGCACAGGGTAGGCGAAGCTATTGGCACAGAACGTTGCCTCCCAAAACAAGGCGGAGACCATCTAGCACGGCTTGACACTCCATTATATAATTCTGGAATGAACACAACGTATGCCTCTGCAATAATGTCTACTAATTGCTTTCCGTGAACAGCAAGCATGACACTCGCTACAGCGGGTTAGGTTCTGGAAAGGTAACGTTTTCGGTAAAAAGAATGGCTCTACACCAATTGGTAGTGTTCTCCGACAGATTGACATTCTAATTCAGTATTCATACCGTGAATAAGGTGTCTCATGCCAATGCTGTGCAGCGGATTTACGCCTAGGATACGAGGTATGACTATCGGAATCACAAGAGGAGGTGAAGCTATTGCCTTAGCCGTTCGAGCCTCAAAGAAGGTTATAACGATCCCGAACGGTTTGACACGAGATCTTCCAAACGAAACATGAAACTAAGGTGCCCGTTACTAAAATGTTTACTAATATGTTCCTCTGAACACTACATTATGCTCTCGGAATAGCGCGATATGCATTCGGTGGGTAAGGTGTTCGGTAAAATGTTAGCCTTTATACCTATAGGTAACGTTCTCAAACGGTTTCATGCTCTACTTTAATAATCAAACCGCCAATTAAGGTCTGCATTGGCAACAGTGTACAGCGGATTCACTCCAGGAATGCCAGGAGTGAGTATCGGAATAACAGGATAGGTGAAGCAATTGACTTAGCCGTTCGACTCTATATGAGGGTGGTAACGTTCTCGAAATGTTTGTCACTCTATCTACATATTCATACATGAAATAAAGGTGTGCGACACTATAATGTTTACTAATTTGTTCCTGTGAACACGATGTTATACCCTCGATACACCGGGACGGGCTTTCGGAGCGTAAGGACTTCAGTAAAACATTTGACATTATACAAAACTGGTAATGCTCCCAAATGATTTGAAGCTCTACTGTAATATTATAACTGAGAATTGAGGTATCTATTCCCAATACTCATCGACGGATTTACTCACGGAACACCAGACCTAACTCTCGGAATCACAGGATAGAGTAAGCTAGTGATTTAGCCGCTCGACTCTCAAATATGGTGGTAACGTTCTCGAAAGGTGTGACCATCGATCTTTCTATTTATACATGAATTTAATGTGTGCGTCTGTCAATATGTCTACTGATTTGTTTTTCTGAACACAAAGTTGTACCCACGATATAGCGGGTTATGTTCTCGGAAGGTACGATATCGGGTAATGAGTATGAGTCTGTGAGAGAAGCACGGCTAAGTCAACACCTTCACCTATCCAGACATTCGGAGAGTCAAACCAGGTATTCCAGGAGTACATCCGCTGGAGAGTCTTGCCAATAGGCGAAATCATTCACAGCTTAAATATTAAAGCAGAGAGTCAATACGTAGGTGAACACATCCAATTGCTATAACGTCATACACTTTATCGCACACCGTTCCTTCAAGTACATAATCCGGTGAATCAATAGCAGAACTTCGCGTTCCGCGAAACAAATTAGTCGACATTGTAATGGAATACCGAGGGTCAAACCGTTCTGAAACGTGATCAACCACTTTGGGATTCGTACAGCTATGGCAGGAGTCTCACCTATCCTGTGATTCAGAGTTTCAAACCAGGTCATCCGGGATTAAATCCGCCGAAGTGCATTGGTAATAGCGACCTTAATACAAGGTATGAATACTATAGTAGAGAGTCCAACCGTCGGGGAACAACACGAATTCCAATAGAGTAAACAGTAACGGAAGGCACAACATTCCGAGAACCAATCCCGCTGTGTGAAGAGTGTAACTTCGTGTTCGGAGAAAGGAATGAGTATACTTTTCAGCGACGAACAACTTAAGTACTTGCATGAATTAGAGGATCGAGCTTCAACCCCTTCCATAGCGTTACCACCTTCTGTGAGAAATGAACGTCTATGTCAATAGATTCATATATCCTGTGGTTCCGCAAGTTAAACCAGATATACCGGGAGTAAATGCGATGTACAGTACTTGCAAAAGACAACTCAATTTACGGTTCGAGTATTACAGCACACCGTCAAGCTGTTGTGAAATATTACCTATTCCAGTGGGGTTAAACTTCCTGCAGAAAGCCTTACCCTCCGAAAATCTGACAATCTGTATCGAGAATATAACACCGAGATCACAGATTTGAACCTGTACACATTTTAGTGTCGAACATCTTAATTTCATGCAGAAATTAGAAGATCGAGCATAAAACCGTTCGAGAACGTTGCCACCTTCTGTGACAGACGGTCGGCTACATCAGTAGCTTTACCTATCCTGCGAATCCGAGATCCACACCAGGAATTTCGAGGGTGAATCCGCTGAATAGTATTAGTAATATTCACCTTCGATGATGGTTTGTATATTAAAATTGAGCGTCAGACCGTATGAAAACGTAATCACCCTCCTTGAGAATCGAACGAATAAGTCACTAGCTTCACCTATCCAGTGATTCGTAAAGTCAAACCAGGTATTGCTGGAGTAAATCCGCTTAAAAGTATTGCCAATTGACACCTTAGTTCACGGATTGAATAGTAAAGTGGAGCGTGAATCGGTTTGAGAGCACTGCCATTTGGTATAAAGTCTAGCACACTACCGATGGCCTTACACTCGGACGAGCTAACGCGCAGTATCGAGAGTATAGCTTCGTGTACAGAGAAAGAAATTAGTCTTCATTTCTGTGACGGCAACTTAATTTCATGCATGAATTAGACGGCCGAGTGTCAAAGCTTTCGAGAACGTTGCCACCCTCTGTGAGAGACGAAAGGCTGAGTCAATAGCTTCACATATCCTGTGATTCCGAGAGCGAAACCAGGTTTTCCAGGAGTAAATCCGCTGAACATTATTGGCAATAGACACCTTAGTTCACGGTCTGAATGTTATGGAAGTGCGTCGAAACGTTTTAGAGCGATTCCAATTGGTATAAAGTCAAACACTTTACACAAGGTCTTAAGTTCCACGAACCTCACCCGCTTCATCGAGAGTATGGCTTCGTGATCATAGAAATACATTAGTATTCATTTCAGGGACGGGCACTTTAATCCTCATGAATGAATTAGAAGACCGATGATCGAACCGCTCGAGAACGAAACCACATTTTATGAGAGACGAAGGACTATGCCAATGGCTTCGACTATCCTGTGATACCGAGATTCAATCCAGGTTTTCTGGTTGTGAATCCGATGTACAGTATATGCATTCGATACCCTATTTCCAGGTATAAATATTAATGTACACGGTCACACATTTGTGCAATGTTACCTATTGGTTCAGAGTCTAACTTTTCACCGAAGGCCGTACCCCTCGCGAAGCTAACCTTTTCTATCGGGAGAATAACTTCGCGATCAGAGAGACATATTGGTTAACATTTTAGTGACTGGCACCCTTATCTCAGGTATTAAGTACAAGGTAAAGGGCTAAGGCTTTAGAGATCGTTACCACCTCCTACGTGAGTTGAACAGTTAAGTCATTAGCATCACCGATGCTATGGCTCCGAGAGTCGAACGAGGCTCTCCGGGACTAAATGCCCCGCACAGTATTGGCAATAGAAACCACAGTTCAAGGTACCATAATTATGGCAGACCATCAAGCCATTGCAAACGTTAGCTATTTGTATAAAGTCAAACATTTTACCGAAGGCCTTACATTCCGAGAAGATAACCCGCAGTATCGAGAGTATAACTTCGTGATCAGAGAAACATATTAGGATACATTTTAATCACGGTCACATTATTTACATATATGAACTGGAAAATCATGAGTAAAACTTTTCGAGAACGTTACCACCTTCTTTGAGGTTCTAACGGCTATGGCAATAGCTTCACATATCCTGTGAATCCAGGAATCAAACCACGTGTTCCAGGAGTTAATCCGCAATACAGTGTTAGCAATGGATACTATAATTAGCGGAGTAAATGTCAAAATGCAGCGTCACACTGTGTGGGAACGTTACTAATTGCTACAAAGGCAAACGTTGTTCCGATAGCCTCACCTACCGAGTAGTCCAACCCGCAGTAGGGAGAGCACTGCTTAGTGCTCACGGAAGCTTATAGGTTGACATTCTAGAGGCGCGAACCTTAATTTCATGTATAAAATAGAAGATTGAGGGTTAAACCTTTCGAAAACGCTACCAGCTTAATTGAGTATCGAAAAGCTTTTTCAATACGTTCACCTAGTCTATGATTCAGAGGCACAAACCAGGCATTCCGGGCGTGTATCCGCTGAGCAGTAATGGCATTATACCCCTCAATTCACGGATTTAGTATTAGAGAAAGGCGCCTATCCATTTGGGAACGTAACCAATTGCTACATAGAGAAAATGTTACCGAAGGCCTGTCCTTCCGAGAAGCTAACCCGTTTTATCACGGGCATAATTTCGTGTCCAGAGAAGCAAATCAGTATACCATATAGAGACTGGCACTTTAATTTCATGTATGAATTAGTAGATCGAGGGTCAAACCGTTCGAGAACGATACCAATTCTTTGAGAGATGGGCGGCTAAGTTAGTAGCTTCACCTATCCTGTGTTTCCAAGGGGAATCCAGGAAATCCGGGAGCACATTCGCTGGACAGTATTGTCATCATACACTCTATTCCATGGTATAAATATTAAACTCCAGAGTAAAACCGTTGTAGAACGATGCGATTAGTTATTGAGTCAATCTTTTCACCGTAAGTCCTTACCTTCCGACAAACTAGCACGCCGTATTTTGAATAAAGCTTCGAGTGCAGACACGCCAATTTGTATTCATTTTGGTGATGGACACCATAAATTCGTGCATGAATTAGAATTCCAGAGCTTTACCACGTTCACTTACACTCGAACGGCCAAGTCGCGAGCATCACATATTCTATGACACCGAGAGCCTAATCAGGTATGAATGATGTGGATCCGCTGAGCAGTACTGGAATTAGACACGATATTTCACGGTATATATATTGAACTACAGGGTAAATCCGTTGTAGAACGTTTCCTATTGACATAGTGCAAAACGTACTTCTGAAGGCCTTACCTTCCGAGAAGCTAACCCGCCGTGCCGAAAGTTTATCGTCGTGTTCAGCAAAACACCTTTGTATATGTTTCAGTGACGTGCACTTCAATTTCACGTATGAAATGGAATATCGGGGATCAATCCGTTGGGGAACGTGACCAACTTCTCTGGGATTCGGACGGTTAAGTCAGTTGCCTCACCTATCCTGTGACTGCGAATTCCAAACCCAGCATTCCAGTAGAAAAACCGCTGATCAGTGTTGACACTTGTTACCTTAACTCACGGTACGAATAATGAAGTAGAGAATCAATACGTCGAGAACATTACGAATTGCTATAATGTAATTCCTTTTACCGAATACCTGACCTTCCTAGAACCATATCCGCTACAGCGAGTGCCTCGCTTAGTGCTCACGGAAACAATCAAGCAGAGACTTTATCAGGCCGACATATTTTTCATGTATGAATAGAAAGATCGAGAGTCAATCCGTCCGAAAACGTGGCCACACTCCTCGAGAGTCGAACTCCTTAATCAATAGCTACAACTATCCTGTGTCTTCGAAGGTCAGACCTGGTATTCCGTGAGTAAAGCCGCTGTACGGTATTGGCATTAGACACGTTATTTCTCGGTATGAATATTAAGGTAGAGAGTCCTTCCGTCGGTGAACATTGCCAAGTGGTATGTGGTCCATTTCCTTGCGGAAAGCCATACCGTCCGAGAACCTAATCCGCTGTATCGAGATCATCACTTCATGTTTCAAGAAGCAAATTAGCATTCATTTTCGTGACGCGCAACCTAAATTCATGTATCAATCGGAAGACCGACTTTCAAACTGTTTGAGAACTGTACCACCATATTTGACAGTCGAACGGTTAAGTCAATAGCTTCACCTATCCTGTTACTCCGAGAGTAAAACCAGGAATTCCGGGCGAGTATCCGCTGCAGAGTATTGGTAATTGACACCTTAATTTAAGGAGTGAACATTAATGTAGGTCGTCAAACCTACTGCTATGTAGAGAAAATTTTACCGAAGGTTTTATCTACCGAGAAGCGAAGCCGTTGTATCAAGAGTATAACTTCGTGTTCAGAGATGTTATGTATTGCCCATTTCAGTGCCGGCACCTTAATTTCCTAAATGCTTAGTATTCACGGATACAGATTAATAAACATTTTATGTGACGGGCACGAAATTTTAACGTAGGTACAGCCAAATCGAGAGTCAAGTAGTTCGAGGACGTTAACATCTTCCCTGAGAGCAAACGTCTAAGTCAATGGCATAACCTGTCTTATATTACCGAGAATAAATCCGAGTATTCCGGGAGTGAATCCACTGAACAACATTGGCAATAGGCACCAGATTTGACGGAACGGATATTAAAGTAGATATTCAAGCCGATGGAGATCGTTACAAATTGGTATATACTCAAACTTTTTCCGACAGCATAACCGTCCGAGATGTCTATACAGCTGTATCGAGAGTATAGCAACGTGCTTAGGAAGCACGCTACTACACAACTTAGTGACGGCACCTTAAATTCATGTATGTATTAGGAATTAGAAGATCGAGAGTCTAACCCTGGAGATCGTTACCACCTTCTTTGAGAGTCGAACGGCTAAGTCAATAGCCTCCCACATTCTTTGATTCCGAGGGTCAAACTGGGTATTCTGGGAGTAAACGCACTGAACAGGATTGGCATTAGCCAACATAATTCACTTCTTGAATGTTAAAGTAGAGCGTCAATAATTTTGTGTCCGTTTACAATTGGTATAACGTCAAACGCCTTACTGAAGACCATACCCACCGAAAGGCAACCCCCCTGTATCGGGAGTATAACTTCATGTTCAGAGGAAAAAATTAATATACATATTAGTGACGGGCACCTTAGTTTCATGATTGAATTAGAAGATCGAGCGGAAACCCGCTCTTACCACCTTAGTTGAGAATCGAACGCCTTATTTGATGGCTACACCTATCGAATGATTCCGGGAGTCAAACCAGGTTTTCCGGGCGAAAATCCGCAGAGCAGTATTGGCAATTGGACACCTTACGTTACGGGTTTAATATTGAAGTAGAGCGTCACTCCATTAGATATCGTTACCATCTGGTATAAAGTCAAACGATTTACTGAAGACCTAACGTTCTGTTCATCTAATCCGCAGTATAGAGAGTATAACTTCGTGTTCAGAGGAAGATATTTGTATACATTTTAGTGACGGGCATCTTACTGTCTTGTACGAATTAGAAGATCGTTAGCCAAGCTGTTCGAGAACGTTACCACCCTCTCTGGGAGTCGAACGGATAAGTCAGTAATTCCACATATCCTGTGATTCCGAGAGTGAAACCAGGTAATCCAGGAGTAAATCCGCTGAAAATTATTGGCAACATACACATTAATTCTCGGTGTGAATATTAAAATAGAGCGTCACACCGTGTGAGAACGTTACTAATTACTATAAATTCAACCGTTTCATCTCACCGTCCGAGAAGTTAACCCGCCGTATCGAGACTGTATCTACGTACTTATGGTAGCACAATAGTAAACATAATAGTGACGTCACCTTAAATTCATATATGCATTAGAAGATTGAGTGTCAAATCTTTCGAAAACGTTACCACCTTCTGTAGGAGACGAACGGCTATATCAATAGCTTCGCCTATCCTGCGATTCCGAGAGGCAGACCAGGAATTCCGAGAACAAATACACTATATTTTCGCAATAGACAACATAGTTCACGGTCTGAATACTACAATCGAGCGTCAAACCATTTGACATTGTTACCAATTGGTGTAAAGTCATTCCTTTTACCGAATACCTGACCTCCCTAGAACTAAACCCGCTACAGCGAGTGTCTTCCTTAATGCTCGCGGATGAAAAGTAGTTGAGATCTAAGCAGGCGGACACATTTTTCATGTATGAATAGGAAGATCGGAAGTCAATCCGTGCGAAAAACGGGACCACACCCTTCCAGTGTCGAACTCCTTATTCCATAGCTACTACTATCCTGTGTTATCGATGGTCAGACCTGGTATTCCGGGAGTCAGCCCTCTGTATTGTAATAGCAGTGGACACTTTAATGCACGGTCTGAATACTAAAGCAGAAAGCCAAAACCGTATGAGAATATTACGAATTGGGATTGTGTTAGACTTTTTACGGAAGGTCTTACCATCCGCGAACTTAACGCGTTGTACCATGAGTATAACTTCATGTTGAGAGAAACAAATTAGCATACATTTTGGTGAGGGCACCTTTATTTCATGTATGAATTAGAAGTTCGGGAGGCAGGCCGATCCAGAACGTTGCCACCTTCTTCGAGAATTGCACATCTGTGATTGACACTATGTATATTAGGCGCAACTCTGCAGTACAGTTATGGCAACGGACACCTCAATTCGCAGTTTGTATATGAAAGTAGAGCGTCAGTCCGTCTCCGAACGATTCAAATTTGTATAACGTCACACTCCTTACCGGATACCTTACCTTCGGAGAACTTAACCCGCTGTATCGTGGGTATATGTTCGTGTTCAGAGAAGCAAATCAGTACACATATTAGCAGACGCACATTTTAATTTCATGTATTAATATGTAGATCGAGAGTCAAACCGTTCCAGAACGTTTCCACATTATTTCAGTGGCGTACAACTAATTCAATAGTTTCACCTATCTAGTGTTTCTGAGAGTCAAACCACGTATTACAGGAGTTAATCCGCTGAAACGTATTGACAATAGACACCTTAATTTACGGTTTGAATATTGATGCAGAGCGTGAATCTGTTTGAGATAGTTACCAGTCCCGATAAAGTCAATCGTTCTACCGGAGACCATATCCCCCGAAAAATTATCCCGCTGTATCTAGAGTATAAGTTCGTGCCTGCAGACAGAAAACAGTTTCCACTTTAGTGACGGGCACCGTAAGTTCATGTATGAATTAGAGGGTCGAGTGTGAAACCGTTCTAGAAGGTTCCCACCTGCTGTTAGACGAGTATAACACCGTGCTCAGTTGCACGAACAAGTATACATTTTTGCGACCGGTTCGAGGGCTCTACCACATTCTGTGAGTGACGAACGGCTACGTCAATAGCTTCACCTATCCTGCTATTCCGATAGGCAAACCAGGTATGCCTGGAGTAAATCGGGTGAGCAGTACTAGCAATAAACACTTCAATTCACCGAATGAATACCGAAGTAGAGAGTCAAACCGTAGAAGATCAGTAAAAATTCATATAAAGGCATTCGTTTCATCGAATACCTTACCTTCCGAGAACCTATTCCGCTGTAGCATATGCTCTGCTTAATGTTCACGGAAAGAAATTAGTAGATATTTTACGAGACGGAAACCATATTTTCATCTATGAATATAATAATCGAGAGACAATCCGATCGAAATCGATCCCACCTTCTCTGAGAATCGAAAGGCGAAGTCAATAGCTTCACCAATATTTGTGATACCTAGAGACAAGCCTCGTATTCAAGGATTAAATCCGTTGATCATTATTGGCAATAGAAACATTAATTCACGGTATGAATATTAACTGTAGAGTGTCATATCGTTTGAGAACGTTACCAATTTGTACAAAGCCAAACGTTTTACAGATGTCCATACGATCTGAAAGCCTATCCCGCAGTATCGAGAGTATAACGTTGTGTTCAGCGGGAAGAATTGGCATACATTTTTGTGACGGGTACCTTACTTTCATGTTCAAATAAGAAGATCGATATTCAAACCGTTCGAGAACGTTTCCACCCGCATTGGGAGTCGAACTGCAAAGTCAATTGCTTCACGTAATCTGTGATTCCGAAATTCAATCCACATCTGCGGGAAGTTGAACCGCAGAACAGTATTGGCAATGGTCACCTTAATTCACGGCTTCAATATTAAAGTTGGGGCGTGAAACTGTTTGAGAACGATACACATTGGTACAAAGTCAAACGTTTTACCGAATGCCTTGCCATCCGCGAACCTCACCGGCTTCGTCAAGAGTATAATTTCGTATTGAGCGAGTGAAATTAGTTTCCATTTCAGTAACGCCCCCCCCCCCAAATCTATGTATGAATTAGAAGATCGAGGGTCAAACTGTTCGAGAACGTTGCCACTTTGTGCGAGAGTCGAACTGCTATGTCAATCGCTTCACCTTTTCTGTGATTCGGAGTGTCAAACCATGTATTCGGGGAGCAAGTACACTGAACAGTTTTGGCAATAGATACCTTAATTCGCTGTTTGAACTCTAAAGTAGAGCGTGAAGCCGATTGAAAACTTTACCAGTTGGTATAAAATCATTCTTTTTACCGAATATATTACGCTCCTCGAACGTAAACCTCTGTAGCTCGTGTCATGCCTAGATCTCGCGGAAACAAATGAGGAGACATTTTAGCAGACGGACACCTTATTTTCCTGTGTGAATAGAATATTCGAGAATCATACCGTTCGAGAATGATCCCGCCTTCTTGGAGAGTCGAACGCCTGAGTCAATAGCTTCACGCATCCTGTTGTTCCTATGGCCAAACCAGGTATTCCGAAAGTCAGTGCGCTGTAAACTAATGGCAATGGGAACCTTAATACAAGGTTTGAATATTAAAGCAGAGCGTGAAACAGTTTGAGAACGTTACCAGGTGGTGTAAAGTCAAACGTTATATCGATTATCACACCTACCGGGAACTCAACGCACTACAACGAGTTTGTTGCTTAGTGTAGACGGAAACAAACAAGTACACATTGCAGTGACTGGCTCCTTGATTTAATGTTTGGATTAGCATATCGGGAGGCAAATCGTTGCTGGAAGTTTCCACCTTCTTTGACATTTGCACACCTAAGTCAATAGCTTCACCTATACTTGTGATTCCGCGAGTCACACCAGGTACACCAGAAGTAAATCCGAGTAAATGTATTCTATTGGCAATGGATACCGTAATTCGCTGATTGAATATTAAGGTACAGAGACAATCCGTTGGTGGACATAACCAATACGTATAAAGTCATTCCTTTTGCCGAATACCATACCTGCCGAGAATATTACCCCGCTGTAGGGTGTGTCTTGCTCGATGTTGACGAAAGCTAAATTAGTGGACATTTTAGTAGGCGGGCACCGTATATTCATACCCGAATAGCAAAACCGAATGTCTAACCGTTCGAGAATCTTTTCACCCTCTTAGAGGGTAGAACGGCTGAGTCAATAGCTACACCTATCCTTTGAATCCTGGAATCAAGCCAGGTATTCCCCGAGAAATCTGCTGACCAGTAAGGGCATTAGGCACACTATTTCACAGTATAAATATTAGAATACAGAGTCAACTCTTTGTGGCACGTTACTTTTTGGTATAGTGTCAAACTTTATACTGCAGGCCTTATCTTAGTAGAACTTAACCCGCTGCATCGAGAGTATAACAGCGTTTTCAGAGGTGCGAAATAGTATACACTTTAGTGACGAGCACCTTCATTTCATGCATGAATTAGAAGATAGAGCGCCAAACGGATCGAGAACGATCCCACCTTCTATGCGTGACGAACGGCTAATCAATGACTTCACGTATCCTGCAATCCGAGAGTCCAACCAGGTTTGCCGGGAGTAAATCCGCTATACAGTATGGCAATAGATGCCATATTTCGCTGAATGGATGGTAATATAGAGCGTCATACCAAGTGAGGACGTTACTAATTGCATTAAAGGCAAACATTTTACCGAAGGCCTTACCTTCCGAGAACCAAACACGCTGTAACGAGTGCCTTGCTTAGTGATCACGGAAAGAAATTAGTAGATATTTTAGAAGACGGACACATTAATTTCATGTCATAGTAGGATGATCGAGGGTCAATCCATCCTAAAGCGTTACCATCTTCTTGGAGTGTTGAACAGCTAAGTCAATAGCTTACCCTATCCGGTGGTTCCTAGTGTCAAACCAGTCATTACGAGAGGAAATCCGCTGAATTATATAGGCAATTGGCACGAGAATTCACGGTTTAAGCATTAGAGCAGAAAGACAAGCTATAGGAGATCATTACCGATTGGCATAGAGACACTATTTGCCGAAGGCCTTACCTTCCGGCAATATTCCACTCTTCAGCGAGAGTGTAACTTCGTGTTCAGGGAAAGAAATTAGTCTTCACTTCAGTGACGGGCCCCTTATCGTCATATATGAATTAGAAGTTCGATGGTTAAACCACTCGAAAACGTTGCCACATTCTGTGAGAGCATACGCCTAAGTAAATACCTTCACATATCCTGCGATTGCGAGCGTCAATCCAGGTATATCAGGAGTAAATCCGCTGAACATGATATTCAATAGTCACCTTAATCCAGTATCTGCAATTTGAGGTAGAGATTCAGGCTGTCGGCGAACATTATAAATTGGAACAAAGTCATTGTTTATACCGAATACCTTACCTTCCGAGTACCCGATCCGCTCTAGCGGTAGTTTTGCTCAGTATTCAAGTGATCAAATTAGTACACCTTTTGGCAGAGGACATTTTATTTTCTTGTATACATAAGAAAATCGCGAGTCAATCTGTTTGAGAACGATATCACCTTCTTGAGAGTCGCACAGCTACGCCAACAGCTTCACCAATCCTATGATTCCTTGATACAAAACCATGCATACCGCGACTCAACCTGCAGTACAGTATTGCAACTAGACACGCTATTTCACGTTATAAATGTTAAAGTACAGATTGAAACCGTTGTAGAACGTAGCACATTGTAATAGAGTGAAACATGTTACGGAAGGCCTTATCTTCCGAGAAGCTAACCCGCTGTATCGGGGGTATTTCTTCGTGCTCAGGGATTCAAATTAGGATTCATTTTTACTGATGGGTGCACTAAATTCCTGTATAAATTAGGAGATTGAGTGTCAAAACTTTCGCAATCTATACCACATGCTTTGAGTGAGTCAGTAGCTGCAATTATCCTGTGATTCTGAAGGTCAAACCCGGTATCCTGGAAGTAAATCCATGGCAAAGTTGTGGTCCTAAAGACCTTAATTCACAGACAGAATATTAAAGTAGGGAGTCAAATCGTTTATGAACGATACCAATTGCTATAAATTCAAACGCTTTACTGACGACCATACCCTGCGAAAACTAACCCGCCGTATCCACAGTATTTCTTCATGGTCAGAGGATCAAATTAGTAAATATCTTAGTGATGCGAACTTTAATTTCATAATGAACAAGACGATCGGGGGTCATATTGGCTCGAGGACGATACCAACCTCTTTGTGAGTCGAACGGTTAAGTCAGCAGCATCACCTATACTGTGATTCCGAAAGACAATCCTGTCATTCCGAGAGTCAATAAACTGTACATTATTGGCAATGAACACCTTAATTCATGGTTTGTATATCAAGGCACAGTGCCTATCCCTTGTAGATCGTTACGTATTGGTATAATGTCAAAAGTTTCACCGAAGATCATACCCTCCAAGAACCTATCCAGCTACATCGAGAGTATAACTACATTCAAAGAGAAACAAAGTAGTGTACATTTTAGTGATTGGCTGCTTAATTTTATGTATCAATTGGAAGATTGAGGGTCAAACCGATAGGGAACGATGCGACCTTCGTTGCGTGCCGAACGGCTATGTCAATAGCTTCATCAATCCTGTGATTCGGAGTGCTAAACCAACTATTCCGGAAGTAAATCCGCTGCGCAGTATGTGCAATAGACTCCTTAATTCACGGTTTGAATATTAAATTAGAGAGTCAAACCATATGAGAGCGTTACCAATTCCAATAAAGTCAAACATTGTACGGAAGACCTTACCCAGCGATGGACTAACCTGCTGTATCGAGAGTATAACATCTTGTTCAGAGAAACAAATTAGTAGTCATTTTAGAGAGGCGCACGTTATCTTCATGTAGGTACAGCCAAATCGAAAGTCTAGCAGTTAGAGAACGATAATACCATCCTTGAGAGCAAATGTCTGTGTCAATAGCTTGACCTAGCTTGTATTACCGAGGATCAATCCAGGTATTCCGGGAGTACATCCACTGAACAGCATTGGCAATAGACACCTTATTTTTCGGTATGGATGTTAAAGTACTGATTCAAGCCGATGGAGAACGTTACAGCTTGGAATAGATTTCATCTTTTTGCCGACAAGCATTACGTTCCGTGAAGCCTAGCCAGCTATATGGAGAGTATAAAATCGTGTTCAGAGGAACAGATTAGCATACATTTTAGTGACGGGCACCTTCACTTCATGTATGGATTAGATGGTCGGTGGTCGAATCGTTCGAGAACGAAACCACCATCTTTGAGAGCCGAGCGTCTAAATCAATAGCTTCATCTGTCCTATGAGTCTGGATGCAATGGACACCTTAATTCAGGGTTTGAAATGAAAGTAGAGCCTCAATCCGTTTGAAAACGTTACTAATTGATATACAGTCGATCGTTCTACACAATATCTGATTCTCCGTAAGCATAACCCGATGTATCCATTTCACAACGCCGCATTCAGAGGAACAAATTACTATACATTGGATGACGTGCAGCTCAATCTCATGTATGAATAAGAAGATCGAGTGCCAAACCGTTCGAGAGCGTTTCCATCTGGTTTGAGAGTCGAGAGGCTGTGTCAACAGCTTCACCTGTTCTGTGATTCCGGGAGTCAAGCCTGGTGTTCAGGAGAAAGTTAGCTGAACAGTATTGCCATTAGACACCTTGATTCATGGCATGAATATTAGGGTTGAGAGTCAAACCGTCTGAGAACGCTATCAATTTGTATAATGGTCTACTGGACGCTTTACTGAACAGCCTACCCTGTGAAAGCCTAATACGGTGTACCGATATTGAAACATGGTGTTCAGAAGAACGAAGATGTACACATTCTAGTGACGAGCATCATCATTTCGTGTATAAAGCACAAGATCGATGGTTAAACCTTGCGTGAACGTTACAACCTTCTTTGATAGTCGAACGGATAAGTCAGTAGTTTCACCTGTCCTATGATTCCGAAATACAAGCCAGGCAATCCGAGAGTCAATAAACTGTACACTATTGTCAATGGATACCTTTATTGACAGCCTGAATATTAAAATAAGGCGCCAGACCGTTCCAGAATGTTGCCATCTTCTATGAGAGATGAACGGCTAGATCAATAGCTTCGTCCTATCCGGTGATTCGGAGAGGCAGACCAGATACTCCGGAAGTAAATTCGCTGAAAAGTATGGGCAATGGACACTTTAATTCACAGTTTGAATATTATAATGGAGCCTCAAACCGTTTGAGGACGTTACCTATTGCTATGACGTCAATCGTTTTACCTAGGGCATTACCTTCCGAAGGCGTCACCCGCTTCAACGATAGTATCACATCGTGATCATAGGCCGAATTTGTGTACATATTAGTGACGGCAAATTAAACTCATGTATGAATTAGAATATCGACCGACAAACCATTAGAGAACGTTACCTCCCTATTTGGGAGTCGAACTGCCAAGTCAATAGATATACCTATCCTCTGATTCCGAGAGACAAATGCAGGTACTCCGGAAGTAAATACACTGAACAGCATTGCCAATAGACACCTTAATTCACGTTTTGAATATTAGCATAAATCGTCAACCGTTGCAGAATGACACCTATTCGTATAAAGTCATTTTTTTTACTGAATACCTTACCTTCCGAGAACCTAACGCGCTATAGCGAGTGCCATGCTTAATGTTCCCGGAAACAAATTACTAGGCGTGTTAGCAGACGGGCACCACATTTTCATGTATAAGTAGCAAAATCGTTAGTCAAACCGTTTGAAAACGTTACCACATTCATTGAGGGTCGAGCGTCTAAGTCGATAGCTTCACATGTCCTGTGATTCCGAATGTCTATCTCGGTATGCCGGGTGTAAATCCACTGATCAGCATTGGCATTACGCACCGTTTTTCACGGTATAGATATTAATGTACAGAGTTAATCCGCTTGAGAACGATACCAATGGGAATAAATGCTAACGTTTTACTGAATCCATTACAATCCGAAAACCTAACGCATTATATCGAGATTATGACTTCGCGTTCAGAGAAACAAGTTAGCATACATTTTAGTGACGGCCACCTTAATTTCATCCATGTATTACTAGGTCGGGGGTCAAACCGATCGAGAACATTACCGTCTTCATTGAATGTCGAACAGCAAAGTCAGTTGCTGCACCTATCTAGTGATTCCGGGGGCCAAGTCAGGTGTTCCGGGAGTAAACGCGCAGAACAGCATTGGCAATAGTCACCTTAATCAACGGTATGAATATTAAAGTAGAAGGTTAAAATGTCGGGAAACATTACCTATTGGCAGTGTCATTCTACTTACCGAATACATAACCATCCTAGAACCTTTCCCGCTGCAGCGAGTGCCATGCTTAGTGCTCACGGAACAAAATGAGTAGACATTATAGCTGAAGCACACCATAATGTTAAATATGAATTAGAAGATCGCGCGGCAAACTGTTCAAGGCCCTTACCACCTTCTTTGAGATTCGAAAGACTACGTCAATAGCTTCACCTAACCTGCGATTCCGAGAGTCCAAATTGGTACATCGGGAGTAAGTGCGCTGAACTGTTTTGGCTACAGTCACCTTTATTCACGGTCTGCATAATAAAGTGGAACGTCAAGCCGTTGTAGAACGTCAGCTATTGGTATAGAGTCAATCTTCTTACAGAGAGCCTTAACCTACAGTGGACCAAACCCCGCTGTACCGAGAGTATAACTTTGTGCTCAGAACAACATATTAGTTTACATTTTAGCAACGGGTACCTTAATTTCATGTACGCATTAGAAGATCTATAGGCAAACTGGTCGAGAACGTTACCACTCTCTCTTCGAGTCGCACAGCTTAGTCAGTAGATTCACCTATCCTGTGATTCCGTGAGTCATACTAGGTATTCCGGGAGTAAATCCGGTGAACAGTATTGGCAATCGACACCTTAATTCACGAGTAGGTAATAAACGTAAAGCGGCAAACCGTTGCAGAACGTTACCTATTCTTATAAAGTCATTCTTTTTACCGAATACCTTCCTTCCCAGAACCTATATCGCTGTAGCGAGTGTCTTCCTTAGTGCTTAAGGGAGCATATAACTAGATATTTTGGTAGAGGGGCACCCTCTCTTCTTGTATGAGTATCTCAATCTAACGTCAAACCGTTCGATATCGTTACCACTTTCTTTGAGGGTCGATCGGCTGCATCAATAGCAACACTTATCCTACAGTTCCGAGAATGGTAGCAGGTATTCCTGGAGTAAATCCGCTGAGGATTATTGGAAATTATCACCTTAATTTACGGCTTCAATATTATAGTCGAGAGTCAACCCGTCTAAGAGCGTTGCCGATTGGTATAAAGTCAAACGTTTTAACGGAGGCCTTACCTTCCGCGAACCTCACCCGCATCATCGAGCGTATAAGTTCGTGTTAAGAAGAAGAAACTATTGTTTATTTCAGTGACGGGCTCGTAAATTTCATGTATGAATCAGATGGTCGAGCGTCACCCATTCCATGACGAAACCACCTTCTATGAGATACGAGCGACTGAGTCAATAGTTTCACCTATCCTGTAATTCCGATAGTCACACTAGGTATGTCAGGTGTCATCCGCTGTACACTATTGAAAGTGGACAAATTAATTCACGGTATGGATATTAAAGTAGAGCGGCAAGCCGTTAGACTTCATGGCCAAATGGTATAAAGTCAATCTTTTTACTCGATACCTTGCCTTCCAAGAACCTATCGCGCTGTAGCGAGTGTCATCCTTAGTGCACACGAAAGCACATTAGTAGATATTTCAGCAGACGGAAACCATATTTTCATGTCTGAATATCAAAATTTGGAGCAAACCACTCAAAAATGTTACCACCTTCTTGGGATCCGAAAGGCTAAGTTTATAGCTTCACGTATCCTAGAATTCCGAGAGTCCAACTAGGTACTCTGTACGTAAATGTCCCGTACAGTATTGGCAATATACACATTAATTCTTGAAATGAATATTAAAACAGACCGTCATACCGTTGTAGAACGTTACCTATTGATATAGTGTCTACCATTTTACCGAGAACCTTACCTTCGGTGCAGCTAGCCCGCTGTGTCGAGAATGTAACTGCGTGTTGACAGAAGCACCTTGGCATACATTTCAGTGATTTGGCAGCATAGTTTCATGTATCAATTGCCAAATCGAGGGTCAAACCGTTCCTGAACTTTACCACCTATATTCAGAGTCACACAAATGAGTCAATGGCATCGTCTATCTCGTGGTTGCGAGCGTCAGACCAGGTCATCTGGAAGTCAATCCCCATTGCAGTATTAACAGTATACACGTTGTTTCGCTGCACAAATGTTAATGTTACGAGTCGAACTTACGGAGAACATTACAAATTGTTATAACGTAATTATTTCAACTAATACCTCCCCGTCCTGGAACCTAACCCGCTGTAGCGAGTGACTTGCTTAATGCTCACGAACAAAAATTAGAAGAGATTTAGCATGCAGACACCTTATATTCATGTGTCAAGAGGAAGATCGAGGGTCAATCCATTGCAAGTACGTTAGCATCTTATTCGAGATTCGAACTGCTGAATCCATAGCTACTTCTGTCCTGTGATACCGAGAGCCAAAACTTGAATTCCGTTAGTAAATCCGTTGGACAGTATTGGCAATAGACACCTCAATTCACGGTTTGAAGGTTAGTGCTGACTGTCAAACTGTAGTAGAACCTTACCAGTTGCTATGAAGTCAAACTCATTACCCAAGCTGTTAACATACGCGAACCTCTCCTACTTCATCAGGGTACATCTTCTTGTTAAGAGGAAGAAATTAGTATCGATTTCAGTGACGGGCACCTTAACTTCATATATGAATTCGAAGGTCGTGGGATAAACAGTTCGAGAACGTTACCACCATCTTTGCTATTTGGACGGCTATGTCAGTAGCTACACCCATCCTGTGATTCCGTGAGTCAAACCACGTATTCAAGGACTAACCTGTTGAACAGTATTGGCAACAGACAGCTTGTTATGAATATTAATGTAGTGAATCAGATCGTCAGAGGACATTACCAATTCGTATAAAGTCACCGCTTTTCCCGAGTACCTTACCTTCCGAAAATCTAACGAGCTGTATCGAGAGAATTAGTTCGAGTTCAGAGAATGAAATAGCTATCCTTTTCAGTGACGGGCACCATGGCTTCATGTGTGAATTAGAAGATTTGACGTTAAACCGCTCCAGGATGTTGCCACAGTCTGTGAGAGAAGGACGGCTAAGTGAATGGTTTCACCTCTGCTGGTATACCGAGAGTCAACTAGATATTCCGGGAGTTAATCCGCAGAACAGAATTGGCAACAGACACCATAATACACGGTTCGAATATGAAAGCAGGCCGTCAAACCATCGGTCAACATTACCAATTTGTGTGGAGCCGTTAATGTGCCCGTCACTGAAATGGATACCAATTTCGTTCAAAGAACACGTAGTTATACACTTGATACAGCGGGTTATACTTTCGGCCGGTTTTACGGGGAAACTCGTGACAAGTATTAAACTAAAATATACAGGGACGGCTTATCAACCTTGGTGGAAGAGATCCTTTCTAGAAGAAACTATGTTTCTTATATTAATACTTATTCCGTAATATAAGTGTAATTCGGATATTGAATAGTATTAAATATTTAACGTATGATTTCAGCATATATATACGAATGCAGAATCGTTCTGTTTGAGGTATAATGTGGAACTGATTTATTCGTTTCTGCTCGGATTTTATATTATCATTTTCTGGTTGAGTAGGCGGATTCTCACGTGTTGACTGGTTTGGATTGTTTTTGCTACGCTTGATATCTGAGCGGTTTCCGGAAATGTGGTGGTTAAATTTGGAATAACTTTGCTACGGTTGTTGCCTGGGCGGTTTCCGGAGATGCGTAGGCTGGATTTTGGCTGACCTCGAACGGTAATACGTTGGCTGGTTTTTTGGCTGGCGTCGCACCCCCTTCTTAGATTGTTCTTCACTCCTGCGAAGCGTATGATCTGCGGTTAGATCTCGATGACTGATTCTTCTCTTTCTTCTATGTCTTGTAAGTTTACCCTAGGCCTTTGTAGTATTTGTGTGGGTACTTGTATTACTGCGCTAGTACTTGGATGTATCGTGATTTGGTTATTATTACAACCTAACTTTGTACATAAATTCGCAGGTATGTTGCGCTTTAGTAATCCTGTTTTATACAAAGTGTAACCTGTAACTAATACTAATGATATCCTTCCTATATAGGTAAGTATAGAGCATGATTCATTGGATAGTGTGGTTAGTCTATTTTGGGTTTGCATTTTCTTGATTTTTGCGCCTAATTGGTCTAGATTGTATTTGGAGTTGTTAAAATTTGGAGTGATTTTGGCTAAAATGGGTATTTTGTTTGATATAAGTCCAATTTTTTTGTGCGTCTAAATTATATGGAATAGTGTAGTTGCTTATTTTTATGATAGCTTCTATCTGTACTTCTCCTATTCTCATTGTGTTATCATCATATGAAAGTGTACATGAGTATTTAACCGAAATTATGCTACGTTTTTCTAGGTGAAGCGTTTCATGTGTTGTACATTAGGCCGAAATTGTTATAATATTCTCTGGAATTTTAATGAATTTGTTATTAGTTTTCATGGGTATAAAAGTTAGGTGATCTATCTTGAATATTGCCGTACTGCAGTTTGATTTGCACACATTCTCTTCTTTGCCGTACCGTACCGGTTGAATTTTTCGACAAACTAATCCTATCCTGGTGGGTTTGCTTGGTGCTCGCAATTGTTCGTTGTCTATTGTTATGTGTGCGTATGTTCGTATTATCGCATATTCGTGGTTCAGAATTGAGTACATGAATATTTCAGCTAATTTCTTGGCTGGAGCGTAGTATTTTACAAGCTTCCATGGTCCTTTCTCTAATATTGGAGTTTTAATTTTGTATATCAAAGTGTCTTCTTCAGTTGCTAGAACTAATTCGCTAATGTCGGTTATCGATAAAAGTTATGTATGGTTCGTTCTATGAATTAATGATGGAAAGTTGTTTATTTCTCCATTGTTTTTATAAATGTGTCTATAGGTATGAATATTGTGTCTCGTATACCCTTTTTGCCTAGTGTTGCACTAGGTAAAAGTCCTCGTTTCTATTAGCTAGTTCCAACAATATTCTTTCTATAATTACTAATGAATCGATTAAACGTTCCATATTTTCCATTTTACCTATCCTTGTACCTCCTTGAGTATTTCTATCTAATACGTGTTGTGATGCATCAACGTGTATGAATCTGTTGACTAATGCTATTTGGTTCTGTATTATTTGAGAGATTGTATTCTGTTTGACATAGTGTTTGTCTAGAATTTCATTCACAAGTTTCAGATCAGATCCGTCCAATATCCCATATAATGGTTTAGATATACAACCTTTGGCGATAATAGGTCCATTTTTTGGTCTAAGGAGTAGCAGTATTCGTAGTTTTGTCAAATCGTGGTTGGACATTTATTAGCTAATTTCTTTTATAGTTTGACAGTCTGTTTGTTTGCCGTATGCAGTATTATTTTAGGTTGCTTTTGATGCTATACGTTCGGTCCATCACGTCAGATAATTCTATTACGCTAATTATTAGTGTGATTTTTGTTTCTGTGAGATATGTGTACGCGGTGTCAATTTCTTGCGTTACTATTTGGCTGCTCTGTACGTCTTGAATTAATATGTCTTTCCCTTTGATTAGTTTGATCTGGAATAATATGGTTTGATTCTATTCCCGTGTACTGTAACTACTATATCATATATGAATATAACATAACTAGGGGTTCCAACTTCAAATATCACGTACTGTCCTAACCACTCCTGATCGAGTTTATTAGCTTTACCAACGTTATGCAAAAGTACTAAGGCTCCTTTCTTGTATATACTTTTTAAGATTGATTTTACGATCTTGTTAAACTTTATAATTCTTTTTATTTTTCCACTTATTCTTTTCGCGTATTCTGAGCATTCTAGATGTCTTTGTTTCCATAGATCTACCTACGTGTCTTTAGACAAATTAGGGGTAGTTGCAATAACAGAAGGTAGATTGGCTCGTGTTCTGAACGTTAATTCAAAGGGTTTATGAATCGTGGTGATATTAGCTAGGCTAAAGCATTTTAGTTTTTCGTCCCTGACATTTTGTTGTTGACCAATATTAGTTCTCAGAACGTCCTTTATCATTGCATGAGATATTTCGAGATTACCATTGGACTGTGGATGAAGGCTGGTGGTTTTTATATGCATTATGTTAAACATGTTTTCAAATTCTGTCATTAATTTAAATACGAAGATCTGTCCTTGGTCGGTTTGTATACGTTTTGGGGAGGAAAATATGTATATGTAATGATCTAGGAGGGCGTTGATTATTCATGAAATATATTGATTCTTTAAAGGTATCAGCATTAGGTATTTTGCTAAACAGTCATGTATTGAGAGTATAAACTGGTTTCCTGATTTGGTCCTTGGTAATATCGAGTTCTACTTTGTCGTTTGGGTTTACTGGTGTATCGGTGATGATTGCCTCTTCTCTTGGTCTTACCCCTGTTAGTTTGTTGGCCTGACAGGATTTGCAGCTTCTTGTGAATTCCGTTTCACCTTTTTCTGAGATTTTCCAATAATATTTGATTCTGATTAGTCCATTCGTGCGGTTTTCTCCTATATGTTGTAGGAGGTAGTGGGGTTCCTTTAGGATTTGCTTGATTTCTTTATTGAGAATCTTAACATTAGTTGTATATTGATAATGTTCAGTCCCGTGATGTCTTGATGGCCGAATTTAATGTTCTTTTTTGTTGCAAAGTCACGAGTGCATGTAATTTGTGTAACCAATCTTTTTCGTCATATGGTCCTCAGAGGTCGTAAGATACTAGGGCCCAATGTGGTTCGTTAGCTTCCAGATTGATTAGCGTATTCTAGCTTCGCGATATTTTCCAGTATTCATATGCTTCGAGCAGGTCATCTACATCATCTATGTTCGTCATAGTAGGTGGGCTTCCAAGTTCATCTGGTAGGGAATCCTCTATTTCTTCTGGGTTTATTGTTTGCATTTTGATGTTTACCTTTCCGTCTTTCACTATTCCCGCTGGGAATAATCGTGATAATCCGTCTGCTACTACGTTATCTTTTCCTCTGTTATATTCGATCTCATAGTCATATTTGTCTAGCCTCAATCTCCATCACATTAGCCTCGATGACGAATCATTGATCTTGTGTAACCTCATCAATACCTGATGATCAGTTCGTATTATGAAGTGCCCATCTAGGAAGTATTGGCGAAACCTTTTGATATCCCAAACTATAGCTAATATCTCTGTTTCCGTGGTAGTATATTATCTTTCTGCGAATTCAGGGAAGGTGAGATGAAACTGCAGTGATGTCCATCCTATGAGATCACAGCTCTTATCCCTTCGTTGCTGGCATCCGTTGTCAGTACAAATGTCTTGTTGAAATTCGGGTATTTTTGTGTAGGATGCTCGCATAGTTCATTTTTTAATGTGATAAATGTAGATTGTTGTTCTTGATTCAATTGAAAGGGAGTTTCCTTTTGCGTTAAGATTGATACGGGTTTCGCGATGCGGGAGAAGTTATTAATGAATTATCGTTAATATCCAACTAATCCAAGAAATGATATTACTTTCGTTATGTTTGTAGGATTAGGGAAGATTTTATAGATTCCATCTGTTTGGATTTGGTTTGATTCCGTCTTTAGTGATGATGTGTCCTTGGTGTTCGAGTTCGTGTATCAGGAATTCGCATTTGTCAGGCTGTATCTTCAGTCCAACTTCCATCAGTCTGATAAATACTATTGCTTGGTTGCGATTGTGTAACTCTGTAGTGTTTCCAAGTATTAATATATCGTCTAAATATACAAATAATACTTGCCAATCAGTCCTCGTATTGCGCTATCCATCACTCTTTGGAATGTGGCTGGCGCATTCTTTAGACCGAAAGGCATTCTGTTGTAGTAACAATGTCCGTCCGTCGTGCTGAAAGCAGTGCACTTTTCGTGTTTAGGGTTCCTAGGTATTTGTTGGAAGCTTGACGAGTGGTCCAATGCACAGAAGAACTTCGAATTTCCTAAGTGGGCGAATATGTCATCGGCTTGCGGAAGTGGATATTCATCCCGATTGGTGATTTCATTTGACTTCCGAATGTCAATCACAATTCTCCATTTTTGTTTGCCAGACGCATCCAGTTCTTTGGGCACTACCCAGACTGGTGCATTATAAGGTGAGTCTGAATCTTCTATGATACCTTTGTCTAACATTTCATTAATTTAGCTTTGGAAATCTTTTTTGTGACATTCCGGAGTTCAGTATGCTTCAATATTGACAGTCTGTCTGTTTTTACGAACATGTCGTATTGGGTTATTGTGGCACAGGGTAAATGTTCATTTTCTGTTGAAATGATGTTATGGTAATTGCATTCAATTTTCTTATTAGGTTCTCTTAATCCTTCTTCTATGCCATGGAATCTATGCACGGTCAATATTTCTATGATTTTGGGATTAGCTGAGTCTATTTGACTCCGATTCTCAATTTGAATATCATGCTCACCATTATTAAAGAAGCAAGCGCGAACAGGGTCATGATCGAGCTTAACTACGTGGGTAACTGATCATCTACTGGGGATTCTCTAGGTGGCAGGAGCCGCCTGTAATTCAAAAACATCGTTATTAAATTGGAGTTGCTTGTTACAGATTGAGTATTGATATTTTTCTAGAATGGGTAATCCTACTATACCGTCTTCTGTCAATGGGAAGTTGTCCTATGCTATTAGGAATTCATGTGCTAATTGTCCATCTTTTACCGGTGTGCAGCTAAAGATTTTGAATTTCGTGGAACCTAACTGAATTATTTTATCTTGTTTTAACTTTATCTGGTCTCTGACCATTCATCATTTGATGAGATTGGCTCCCGCTGCGATATCAATGAGCAATCTTCCTCGTCGGCGAGTTTCGGGGAATCTTGTTTCAATGCATCGTATCTCGCCTGGGGTGTAGTGCAATCTTCTAATTTCTGCTTGTTTTTTCTTTGCGGAGATATTCCTAACTGGACTGCATGAAAATTTGTGTTCTTTGATAGGTCACACTGTGATTTCTGATGTCCTATTTTTTGGCAATGTTCGCAGCGTATCGGTTTCGTTATTAGTTTATTAGTCTCGGTGTATGTTTTGAGTTTCGGATTCCCTCTGTATTCTTGGTTTGGACTCATAATGTGTCATGATGTTGGGGCAAGTCTAGAGATATTCTGGTTTCGTTTTGACTCAATAAACAGTGCTTCTACGTCATCTGATTCCTGTTAGGCTTCACTGATTCATCCGGGTTTCATAGGAACTACTACCTGAGCTATTTTCAAACGCAAGTTGCGTATGAAGAATCTTATAGCCTCATGTGACTCTTCTTCCAATACCATGTCCCTAGCAGTTGGGTTTGTATGCTTAGCTTGAATGGCGTACTGCAGTCCCCTTAGACTCTGACGAACGCGATTTGCATAAGACTGCAAGCTTTCGGTTTGTCCTTGCTTCGTCTGTTGCGCCCTACTCCGACTTCCGCTTATGGTGGTTTGTGTCGAAAGATGTGATCGTAATGCTTCATATAAATCACCGTAGGTATTTATCTGACAAAACCTCATGGCCATCTTTGCTTGACCGACTATTTTTTCTGCTGGTATCATTTCTAGAAGCAGCGGTTGATCGAATGTTCTGTTTCTTGCGAATCTTACCGTTTTGATGAACTCTTCTTTACCCGATATCGTCCTCTACGTTCAAATTTTCCACGCTTCGTAAAGCTTTGGTCGAGCTCATCAGTTCTGGTTCGTGCGCTGCATTTCTCGTTGGATGGTGTTCTGCAGGTTGGGAACGGTTTACTTGTTCCATGCCCAGCTATGGCGGTCGCTGTTGTTTCGTCGTCAGTGGGACTTGGTTCAGTGCGGAGTATGCATTCCCGTGCGTTGATTCCCATAGTGCTTGCGAGTCCCAGTAATTCCTCCTGTTGGGCTTGGTACTTTACACCTAATTTCTCTCATGCTTCTGTTAGATTTCATATCTCGGAATTGTGAGATATAGTACGCATAGTGTTAGCCTCTTGTCGTGCCTCTAAGCCGCTTATTGACTCCTGCATTATTCTCAGTTGTTTAAGCATTTTCTCTTGGGCTGCGATTATTTTATCATATGCGCTTTCGGATATTTGGTCTTTAGACATGTTTGAAAGTTTACACTTCGGTTCACTGCAAGTTCCCTGCGGGTATGACCTTGGTCCGGTTTTCTTCTTGCTGCGTGAAGAAAGTATTTCCGTTGTTCCTCAGGTGAATTTTATGATGTTTGACCTGTCCTATCCCGGGATGATCGCCAATTTTGTAACGGGGATATTAACCTAAAATATTAACGGGCGGCTCTTCAACCTTGGTGGAGGAGACACTTTCTAGAAGAAACCAGGTATCTTATGTTTATACTTACTCCGTAATATAAGTGTAATACTGATACTGAATAATTTTAAATACTTAACGTACGTTTTCAGGATAGGTATACGAATGTAGAAACGTTCTGTTTGAGGTACAATGTAGAACTGATTTATTCGTTTGTGCTCGGTTTTAATATTATAATTTTCTGGTTGAGAAGGCGGTTTCTGGTCATGTGTTGGCTTGTTATGGCTGATTTTGCTGCGATTGATATCTGAGCGGTTTCCGGTAATGCTATGGCTGAGTTTTGGCAAATTTTGCTACGGTTACATTCTGGGCGGTTTCCGGTGATGCCTAGGATGGATTTTGGCTGGCGTCAGACGATGATGCGATGGCTGGATTCTGGCTAGCGTCACATCGGAAAGGTCACCTATGAAAAGTTTGACTTTATATCAATTGGAAATGATCTCTAGCGTTCTGTCGCTCTGCTTTAATATTCAAACCGTGAATTAATGTGTCAATTGCCAATAATCTACAGCGGATTACTCCCGTAATACCTGATATGACTCTCGGAATTGCAGGATATGAGAAGCAGCTCACGTTGCAGTTCATATCCCAGGCAAGGTGGTAACGTTCTCGAACGGTTTATCCCTCGATCTTCTATTTCATACCTGAAGTTATGTTCTTGGAAGCCAAGGTATCCGGTAAGACGGATGACATACTGCATTTGGTAATGTCTATTGCCAACTCTCTTCAGCGGACTTACCCTCAAAGTACCAGGTTTGATTCTCGGAACGACAGGATAGGTGAAGCTATTGACGTAGGTTTTCGTCTCTCTCAGAAGGTGCTAACGTTCTCCAACGGTTTGGTTCTCCGTCTTCTGCTTCTTATATGAAATTATGGTGCCCGTCACTAAAAGATATACCATTTTTCTTCACTGAGCAGGAAGATATACGCCCGATAGAGCGTGTCAGCTACTTGGTCGGTGCGACCTTCGGTGAAAAGATGGACCCTATACCAATTGGTAACATAGTACAAACGTCTGGCATTGTACTTTAATATTTATAGCGGAAAGTAGCATTTTCAGTGCCAATACTGTACAACGGATTTACTCCCGGAACACCTGGTTTGACACACGGAATCACAGGATAGTTGGAGCTCTTGACATAGCCGTTTGAATCTCAAAAATGGTGATCGCGCTTTTGAACGGTTTGACTCCTAAATTTTCAATTTGTGCACGAAACTATGGTGCCCGTCCCTAAAATGTATACCAATTTGTTCCTCTGAGCACGGTGTTATACTCTCGATATAATGCGATGGGCTTTGGGAAGTTAAGGCCTTCGTTAAAGAATTTGAGCATATAAGTATACGTTACGTATTTCCACGGTTTGACACTCCACTTCATTATTCCTACCGCGAATTCAGGTACCTTTTACCAAAACTGATCAGCTTAATTAGTCCCGGGGAACATGGTTTGACTCCTGGAATTACAGGGTAGATGCAGTTATTGACATAGCAGTTTCACTCCCAAAGAAGGTGGTATCGTTTTCTAACTGGATGACGCTCGAATTTGCTGTTTATACATGAAAATGTGGTGCCCGTCTGCTAACATGTCTACTAATTTCTTTCCTGGAACATAAAGCTAGACACTCGCTACAGCGGGTTAGGTTGTCGAAAGGTAAGGTATTCGGTAAAAGGAATGCCTTCATACTAATTGGTAACGCTCTCAAACGGTTTCACTCTCGACTTTAATTTTCTATCCGCTAATTAAGTTTTCTAGGGCCAAGGCCGTTCCGCATATTTACATCCTGCGTACCTGATTTGACATTGGGAATCGCAGGATAGGTGAAGCTACTTACCTAGCCGTTCGACCGTCAAGGAGGGTGGGAACGTTCTCGATCGGATTGACGCTCTTCTTCAATATGCAAACCGTGAATTGACGTTTCTATTGCCTGAACTGTTCAGCGGTTTTACTCCCGGAACATCTAGTTTAACACTCGCATTCGCAGGATTGGTGAAGTTATAGACATAGCCGCTCGTCTATCGAAGAAGGCAGAAACGTTTTCAGACAGTTTGACCTTCGATACTCCTATTCATAAATGAAAGTAAAATTTGCGTCTGTTTAGGTGTCTACTAATTTGTCTCCGTGAACAGTCAGGAGGATACTTGCTACAGCGGATTAGGATCACGGAGTGTAATGTATCCGGCAAAAATTGCTCTTTATTACAATTGTTAGTGCTCCCCAACGGTGTGACTGTGTACTTTAGTATTCATACCGTGAATTAAGATGTCCACTGCCAACACTGTTCTTCGAATTTATTCCAGGTATACCTGGTTTTTCTCTAGGAATTACAAGAACAAGAAGCTATTGACTTAGCAACTCGACTCTCAGTGGATGTGCTAACTTTCGCCGAACGGTTTGACCCCCGGTCTTCTAATTCATAGATGAAATTAGGGTGTCCAGCACTAAAATTAGTAGTATTTTGCTTCGCTTACCACGATCTTATACTCCCCGATTAGCGAGTTAACTTCTCGGAAGGTGCGGCCATCGATGAAAATTTATGCTGTATACCAATAGGTGGCGATGTACAATTGTGTCACTGTATGGTCTAATATTTTTACCGGGAAGTAGGGATTTTGCTGCCGATGTTGTACGGCGGATTTTGTCGCGGAATACCTAGTTTGACTCTCGGAATCACAGGACAGGTGAAGCAATTGACTTGACCGTTCGAGACTCAATCAAGGTCGTAACCTTCTCGACAGATTTGGCTCTCGATTTTGATATTTTTCATGATAATGTGGTGTCCGCCTGCAAGCTAGTCTACTAATTTGTTTCCGTGAACATTAAATAGAGCACAGGCTACTGCGAGTTGTGCTCTCGGCGGACAAATTCTTTGGTAAAACGTTTGACTTTATACAAATTTGTATCGCTCTCGAACGGTTTATCTCCAAACTTTAATATTTATACCGCGAATTATGGTGCCTGTTTCCGACACATTTTAGTGGATTATTCCCGGCATACCTGGTTTGACATTCGGAATCACAGGATATGTGACGCTGTTGACATAGGCGCTCGAATCGTAAATAAGCTGGTATCGTTCTCGATATGTCTTACTCATGATTTTCCTATTCGTATACGTTAACAACGTGACCGCGATTAAAATGTTTCCTAATATGTTTCTCTGAACACGAAGGTATACACTAGATACAGCAGGTCATGTTCACAGGTGGTAAGGCATTCGGAAGAAGAAGGACTTTCTACCGATTCGTAATGTTCTCCGAGGCTCTGGCACTCTACTTAAATATACACACAGCGGATTGATGTATCTAGTGCCAATAGTTTTCAACGGACATATTCCCACACCACCTGGATTGACTGTCGGAATCACAAATATATCTGATGCAATTGACTCAGGCGTTAGAATCTCATCGAAGTTGGTAACGATCTCGAACGGTTTGACTCGCGATCTTCCAATTCATATTCAAAATTGAGGTGTGTTTCTGCTATATCTACACATTTGTTTCCGTAAGCACTATGCATGACACGTGCTGCAGCGGGTATGGCTCTTGGAAAGCAAGGTATTCAGTAAAAAGCTTGACTGTATACCATTTGCAATACTCTTCACTTTATTATTCATATCGTGAATTTATGTATCTATTGCAAATACTGTACACCGGATTTACGCCCGGCATACCTGGTTCAACTCTCGGAAACGCATGACAGGTTCAGCTATTGACTTAGCAGTTCATCTCTCACGGAAGGTTGCGACGTTATCGAGCAGTTTGGCCAAAAACCTTCTAATTCATACATGAACGTAATGTGCTCGCCACTAAAATGTTTACTAATTCGACCCTCTGAACACGATGATATACTCTCGATATAGCTGGTCAGTCTTTCGGAGCGAAAGGCATTCTGTAATAATTTTGGCTCTATACGAACTGGTTACGTTATACAACGGCTTGACTTTGTGATTTAATATTCATAACGTGAAGTAATGTGACTATTGACAATACTGATCAGCAAATTTTCTCCCGGAAATCCTGGTTTATCTCTCGGAATAACAGGAATGGTGAAGTTATTGACATAGCCCTTCGACTCTCAAAGAAGGTGATAACGTTCTCGAGCGGTTTGAGTTTCGATTTTGCTAGTCATACCTAAAAATATGGTGTCCGTCTGCTAAAATGACTTCTAATTTGTTTCCATGAAAACTAAGCAAGTCACTCTGAGCAACGGGTTGGGATTTAGGAAGTTAAAGCCGTCGGTAAAAGCTTGACACTATATGATTAGGTAACGTTCTACTTTCATTTGACGTCATTCATTAATATTCATAACGTTGACTATCGCTTCCATAGGCTAAACTGCACTGTGGACTGACTCCCGGAAAGCCATGTCTGACCCTCGGAATCACAGGATAGTTGTTGCTATTGATTGAGCCGTTCGTCTCCCTGGGAAGGTGGTAACTTTCTCAAACGGCTTATCATTCGATTACGATATTTATTCATGAAAATGTAGGGCTTCTCTGCTAGTACGTCAGCTAATTTGTTTCAGTGATCGGTAAGCAAGACGTTCCCTTCAGATTGTTAGGCTCTCGGAAGGTAAGGTATTCGGTAAAAGGGATGACATTATACGAATTGGGAATGTTCGCAGACGGCTTCATTCGCTGCTTTAATATTCATACTACGAAGTAAGGTGTCGATCGCCAATAGTGTTCAGGTGATTTACTCCTGGATTATCTGGTTTGCCTTCCGGAGTAACAGGATATGTGTAGCTATTGTCTTAGCTGTGCGACAATCACGGATGATGGTAACGTTCTCCAACGCTTCAACTCTCGATGTTAATATTCATACATAAAAATGTTACGTCCGTCCGCTAATATGACTGCTAATTTGCTTCTGTGCACAATAAGTAAGACACTGGCTACAGCGGGTCAGATTCTCTTAGGGCAAGGTATTTGGTAAAAAGAATGAACGTATAGGAATAGGTACCGTTCTGCAATGGTTTGACGCTTTACGTTAATAATCAAACCGTGAATTAAGGTGTCGACTGTCAATACTGTTCAGCTGATTTACTCACGGAATACATGGTTTGGCTTTTGGAATGTTGGAATAGGTGAAGCTATTGACATAGGCGTTCTACTCTCAAGGAAGTTGGTATCGTTCTCGATCGGTTTGGCATTGGATCTGCGAATTCATACACTATACCAAGGTGTCCGTCACTAATATGTAGACGCACTTGTATCTCTGAACCCGAAGTTATGTCCTCGATACAACGGGTTAGCATCGCGGAAGGTGAGGTCCTCAGTAAACGGATTGACTCTATACGAATAGGTAAAGCTCCACAATGATGCTCTCCTACAATATTCATACCGTGGAGTGAGCTGTCCACTACCAATACTGTTCTGCGGATTAGTCTAGGAATACCTGGTATTACCCACGGAATGACAGGATAGGGGAAACTATTGACATAGCCGTTCGAATCTCATAGAATGTGCTAACGGTCTCGAAAGTTTTGATGCCTGACCTTATAATTCATACATGGAGTTAAGGTGGTCGTCACTGAAATGACTACTAATCTGTTTCTCTCAACACGAGGCAAGCCACTCGCTGGAGCCGTGAATTAAGGTGTCAATTCTCAATAATGTTCAGCGGATTTAAAGCCGGAATACCTGGTTTGACTTGCGTAATCACAGGATGGGTGTAGCTATTGATTCAGCCTTTCTATTCTCAGAAAAGGTGGTACCGTTCTCGAACGGTTTGACTTTCGGTTACGCTATTTCTGCTTGAAAATACTGTTTCCGTCTGCTAAAATGCCCACTAATGTATTTCCGTCAAAAACCAGCAAGGCACTCCCAACAGCGGGTTCATATTCTCGGCAGGATAGGTATTCGGTAAAAGGTATGCCTTCATACGAATTCGTTATGACCTCCGACCGCTTGTCTCTCTACTTTAGTATTCAAACCCTGAATTAAGTCGTCTATTTCCAATACATTTCAGCGCGTTTACTCGAGGAATAATCGCTATGGTTCTCGGAAACGTAGGATACGTGATGCTATTGGCTTAGTCGTTCGTCTCTCACAGAAGAATGTAACATTCTCGAGCGGATTGATGCTCTACTGTAATATTCAAACAGTGAATAAAGGTGTCCATTGCCAGTACTGTTCTCCGGAATCACTCCGGAACACCAGGTTTGACTATCGGAATCACAGGATAGGTGAATCTACTGACTCAGCTGAGCAACTAACAAGGAGAATGGTAACGTCGTGGATAAATTTGCATCTCGATGTCCTAACCCATACGTGAAATTAACGCGTCCGTCGCTAAAATGTAAATTAATTTGCTTCTCTGAGCACATAGTTATACTCTCGGCGCGGTTTGTTTGGTTCACGGTGGGTAAGGCTTTCTATAAAAGGTTCCACAATACACCAATAGTTAATGTCCTACGAAGGTATGGCGATCCACCGTAGTATTCATACCTTGAATTGAGGTGTCCATTGTCAGTACTGTACAGCAGATTAAACGCCCGGAATACCGTGTTTGACCTTCGAAATCACTGGATAGGTGAAGCTATTGACATAGCCATGGGACTGTCAAAAGGGGTGGTAGCGTTGTCGTACGATTTCACCCTCCATTTCCTATTGATACATGCAATTAAATTGTCCGACTGCAAAAGTGTTTACTAATTTGTTGCCATGAACGCAAAGCAAGACAGTTGATGCAGCGGGTTAATTTCTCTGCGGTTAAGGTATCCAGTAAAGAGTTTGACCCTATACTAGTAGGTAACGCTATACGATGGTTCGAATCTCTATATTACTCTTCATTCCATAAATTAATGTGTCTATTGCCATTACTATTCTTGGGATAGCCTCACAGGAATTCCTGATCTGACTCTCGGAATCACAGGATGGGTGATGCCATTGACGTATCCGTTCGTCCTTCAAAGAAGGTGGTAACATTCTCGACCGGTTTGATACTCGAACTTTTACTTCATACATGAAGCTAAGGTGCACGTCACTGGAATAAATACTGATTTCGCTTTCTGAATACGAAGTTATACTCTCGAAACAGCCATTTAATTTTTCGGATGATCAGGACTTCGGTAGAACGTTTGACTTTATAGCAACTGTGAAGGTTCTCATACGGTTTGACGCTATATTTTAATATTGAAACCGTGAATTAAGATGCCAATTACCAATACTGTTCAGCGGATTTACTCCAGAAATACCTAGTCCGACTCTCCAAGTCACTGGATAGGGGAAGCTGCTGATGTAGCCGTTCGTCTGTCACAGAAGGTGGCAACGTTCTCCAACGGTCTTATGCTCGACATTCTAATTTCTGCATGAAATTAAGATGCTCGACACTAAAATGAGTACAGGTTCATATCTCTGAACACGGTGTTATTCACTTGATACAGGGGGTCAGATTTTCGGATGGTATGGCTTTCTGTAAAAAGCTTAACCCTACTGGAATAGGTATAATTTTACAACAGATTGACGGTCAGCTTTAATATTCAAACCGTGAATTGAGTTGACTATTGCAAATACTGCACAGTCCTTTTACTCACGGAGTATCTGGTTCAACTTTCAGAGTCACAGGATATATGATGCTATTGACTTAGCCATGGTCTCTCATAGAATATGGCAGTTTATTGGATCTGTTTAAACCACGATCTTCTTATTTATAATGAAACTAAGGTACTCGTCACTAAGCTGTTTACTAATGTGTTTCCCTAAACACGAAGCTATCCTCTCGATACGGTGGGTTGTCCTCCAGGATTAGTGTCAGTTACTTTACGTGCGGTACCTGCCACAAGGGCTTGATCCACACGGCCCCCATGGACGAGGGTTTGGGATACGCCCAATTAGCGCAGCGCGTGGCGCACCTTACTACGCACCTCCCAATAAGCTCGCAGACTGCAAGCCCTACGCGACGACGTGGGAAGGCCGGGAGCTTTCTGAATCCCTACTGACTCTGCAGGCTAATGCCCGAGCTGATAACACACAGCTCACCCGTGGAGAGTCTAACCCGTCCGAAGACGGAGCCCCCTAACCCGCGATATGGTCTTACCACTATTCCTGGAACAAATACGCTAAACATGTATGGTAATAGACACTTCCATTCACGGTTTGAATAAGAGTCTAGAGCATCGAACCGTTTGAGAACGCTACCAATTCGTATAAAATCATTGCATTTTTGAATAATACATTACCTTCTGATATCCATTCCTTCTGTAGGGAGTGTCCTGTATAATGTTAGCGGAAACAAATTAGTTGATATTTTCGCGGACAGACACCACATGCTTATGTATAAATATATACATCGAGCGTCAAAGCGTACGAGAACCATACAAACTCCGTTGAAAGTCGCACATCTAAGTTAATAGCTGCAGCTGTCCTCTGATACCGAGAGGCAAGCCAGTTATTCCCGGAGTAAATACCCTGTGCAGTGATGGCAGTAGGGACCATAAGTCAGGATTTGGATATTAATGTGGAGCGTCCAACCGTATTTGAACGCTACAAACTGCTGTAATGACAAACGCTTTAATAGAGGCCTTACCCTCCGAAAGCCTAGCGCGCTGTACCAACAGTACAACATGGTGTTCATAGTAAGAAATTCGTATACATTTTAGTGACGGGCACATTAATTTCGTGTATGAAAAGAATAATCGAGAGTCCAACCGTTCGGGGACAATCCCACCGCCTTTGAGAGTCGAAGGGTAGAGTCAATAGCTTCACCTATCCTGCGATTCCGAGAGCCAAACCGAATAATCTGGGAGTAAATTCGCGCAACAGCAGTGGTAATTGACACCTTAATTCGCGGCCTGAATATCAAAGTAGAGCGAAAAAGCGTTTTAGAGCGTTGCCAACTGGTATAAAGTCTCAGACTTTACCGAAGGCCTTACCTTCGGAGAAGCAATTTCGCCGCATCGAGAGTGTAACTTCGTGCTCAAAAAAAGAAATTAGTATCCATTTCAGTGACGGACACCTTAACTTCGTGTGTGAAGTAAAAGATAGGGGGCCAAACCGCTAGAGATCGTAGTCGCTTCCTGTGAGAGACGAACGTCTACCTCAACCGCTTCACCTATCCTGGGATTCCGAGAGCCAGTCTAAGTATTCCATGTGTAAGTAGGCTGAACAATATTGGTAAGAGACACCCTAATTCACGGTTAGAATATTGAATATACAGTGTGAAACCGCTGGAGAACGTTGCCGCCTTCTGTGAGAAACGAACGGCTAAATCAATAGCTTCACCTATCCTGCGATCCCGAGGCACATTCCAAGTTTTCCTGGAGTTAACCGCCGAACAGTATTGGCAGTAGACTCCATAATTCACGGTTTGAATATTAGAGTAGTGCGTCAAACCGTTTGATATCGTTACCAATTGGATTAAAGTCAAACATTTTGCGGAAGGCCATCCTTCAGCGAACGTGAGCGGCTTCATCAAGAATATAACTTCGTGTTGACGGAAGGATATTAGCTTTCGTTTCAGTGGCGAGCACGTTAGCTTCATGTATGAAATAGAAAATCGAGTGTTAAACCTCTGGAGAATGTTGCCACATTCTGTGAGAGACAAACGAATACGTCAACAGCTTCACCTATCCTGCGATTCCGTAACACTTACCAGGTTTTCCGGGAGTAAATTTGCGTTACTGTGTGGCATTGGACACCCTATTCCACATTATGAATTTTAAAGTACGAAGTCAAACCGTCAGAGTTGGTTACGAATTGGTATAGTGTAAAACCATTTACCGAAAGCCTTACCATCCCAGAAGATAACCCGCTTCATCGAGGGTATAACTTCGTGCTCAGTGAAACACATTAGTGACGGGCATCTTTATTTCATGTATGAACTAGAAGATCGAGGATCACACCGATCGAGAACGTTACGACCTTCTTTCAGAGACTAGCAGTTAAGTATATAGCTTCACCTATTAAAAGATTCCAAGAGTCATACCAGGTATTCAGGTTGTAAATCCGCTGACTCGCTTTGCAATAGACCTTTTATTTCATGTTCATGTTACGAATATTGAAGTACAGACTCAAACCGCCGGTGAACTTTACCAGTTCGTATAGTGTCATTCCTTTTACCGAATACCTGACCATAGGAGAACCTAACCCGCTCTTGCGAGTGCCTTGATTAATGTTCACGGAATCAAATTAGTATAAATTTTAGCAGACGGAAACGTTATTTTCATGTATTTGTAGCGAAATGGATAATCAAACCGTTCGAGAGCGTTACCACCTTCTTCGAGAGTCCAATGGCTAAGTCAAAAGCTTCACCTGTCCAGTTCTACGGAAAGTCCAATCAGGTATACCTGGATTAAATACGCTGAACCGTATTGCCAATGGACACCTTGATTCACGATTTGAAAATTAATGTATAGCGAAAAACCGTTTGAGAACGCTTGCAATTTGTATAAGGACAATCGTCTGATTGATGACCGTATTGTCCGAACATATAACGCGCTGTATCCAGAGTATAACAATGTGTTATGAGGAACAAATGAATATATATATTCTAGCCTTGGGCACCATAATTTCACGAATGAAACAGATCATCGAGAGTCAAACGTGCGAGACGGTTACTACCTTCGTTGAGAATGGATCGGTTGATTCAATAGCTTCATCTATACAGTGATTCCGAAAGCCAAGCCAGGTACTACGGTAGTAAATCCGCTGCAGAGTATTGGCAATAGACACCTAAATTCACGGTACGAATATAGCAGGAGAAGGACGATCCGTCGGAGAGCATTACCAATTGGTATAGAGTCATACTTTTTTCCGAATACATTACCTTCCTAGAACATAACCCGCTTTAGCAAGAGTCATGCTTTGTGCTCATGGAAACAATTTAATGCACATTTCAGCAGACGGAGACCGTATTCTCCAATGTGAATGGAATAATCGATAGTCAAGCCGTTCGAGAACGTTATCTCTTTCCTTGAATGTCGCACATCTAAGTCAATAGCTGAAGCCATCTTGTGATTCCGGGCACAGATTTAGCAATAGGCACCTCATTTCACGGTATGAATAATAAAGTAGATATACAAGCCGTGGAAGACCGTTACGTACAGCTTTAGAGTCGAACTCATTAACGGAGGCATTACCTTCCCAGTACCAATCCCGCTGTATCATGAGTATATCTTCGATTTGAGTGAAGCAAATTTATACCCTACTTTGTCAGGGGCACCTTAATTTCATGTCTGAATTAAATGATCGAGGGTTACACTGTTCGACATCATTACCACCTTCATGGCGAGTCGCATGGCCAAGGCAATATTTTCACCTATCCTGCAATTCCGAGAGATAAACCAGTCACTGCCGGAGAAAATCCGCTGAATTATATATGCGAGTGACACGATAACTCACGGTTTGAATATTACGGCAAAAAGACAAACTGTCTGAAATCATTACCAATTGGTATAGATTCACTCCACATACCGAAGGCCTTACCTTCCGCGCACATAACGCGGTGTATCGAGAGTATAGCTTCGTGTTCCGAGAAACACATTACTATACACTTTAGAGGACACTATTATTTCATGTATTGTCACATTCAGACTCCTCATTTCATGGTTTGAATATTAATATCGACGGTGTAATCATTTGAGACCGTTATACATTGGCATACAGTCAATCGTTTTAACGAAGGCCTGACCATCCGAAAGCCTGACACTTTGTATCGATGGTATAAGAGCGAGTTCAGAGGGGCGAACCAGCATACATTTTAGTGACTCGCAGCTTAATTTCAAGCATGATCTAGAAGATCAAGATTCAAACGGATCGCGAACGTTACGGCCACCAGTGAAGGACGAACGGCTAACTCAATCGTTTTACATATGCTGTGATTCCTAGAGTCATATAAGATAATGCGTGAGTAAATGTGCTGTGCAGTATTTGTCAAGGGGCTCCTTAATGCACGGTTTGAATATTAAAGTAGAGCTTCAAACCGTTTGAGAGCGTTTACAATTGGTCTAAAATGAAACGTTTCTCCAAAGGCCAAACCTTCTGCTAACATCACCAGTCTCATCGAGAGAATAACTCCGTGTTCAGAGAAAGAAATTAGTATTCATTTCAGTGACGCACACCTTAACTTCATGTTTGAATTATAAGATCGAGTGTCAAACCGTTCGCGAACTTTACCACCCTCTTTCAGAGCCGAACGATACCAATAGGTATCCGTCCACAAAGTTTTGACTCCGTGCATTACCAATACTACTGCCAATAATGATCAGAGGATTTTCTCCAGGAAAAACCTGGTTTGACTCTCGGTATCACTGGATGGGTAAATCTATTGCCATAGCCGTTTGAATTTCAGAGCGGGTGGTAACGTTCTCTCACGCCTTGACCCTCGATGTTCTAATTCAAAAATGAATATAAGGTGACGTTACTAAATTGTATACTAATGTGTTTCCCTAATCGCGATGCTATACCTTCGGTACAGAGGGTTAGCTTTTCGGTGGGTGTGGTCTTCGGTAAAGCATTAGACTTTATAGCAATTCATAGCGTTCTCAAAAGGTGTGACGCTGTATTTCAATATTCAAACCGTGAATCATGGTGTTTATTGCCAATACTGTCCATCGCATTTACTACCGAAATATCTGGTTTGACTTTCGGAATCAATGAATATGTGAAGCTATTGACTTAGTCGTTTGAATCGTAAAGAAGGTGATAACATTCTCGATAGGATTGACATTCAATCTTCAAGTTCATACATGAATTTAAGGTTGTCGTCACTATAATGCATACTAATTTGTTTCGCCGAAAACGGCGTTATACCCTCGATTCTGCGGGTTAGGTTCGCGGAAGTAAGGTATCGGGTAAGAAGTTTCTCGTCATGCCAATTGGTAATGTTCTCCTACGGCTTGTCTCTCTACTTCAATATTCATACCTTTAATAAAGGTGTCCATTGCGAATGATGATGAGCGGATTTATTCCCGGAATACCTTGTATGACTCCCGGAATCACCGGATAGGAGAAGCTTGTCATAGGCGTTCAACTCTCAAAGAAGGCGATAACGATCTCGAACGGATTGACGCTCGATCTTCTAAATCGTACATGAAACGAAGGTGCCCGTCACTAATGTGCATAAGAATTTGCTTCCCTGAGCACGAAGTAATACTCTCGATAAGGCACGTTAGCTGCACCAGAGGTAAGGCTTTCGGTAAAGAGTTTGAGTCTATACAAATAAGTATCGTTCTCCGACGATTTGTCTGCCTAGTTTAATGCTAATGCCGAGAATTTAGAAGCCTATTGCCAATATTGTATAGCGGATTCTCTCCTGGAATACCCGGTATGACTTTCGGAATCACAGGATATATGAAGCTATTGTCATAGGCGTTTGAATATCAAAGAAGGTGGTATCTTTCCCGAACGGTTTGACACACGATCTTCCAATACTTACATGAAATTGAGGAGCCTGTCACGAACACGTGTACCAATTTGTTCCTCTGAACATCATTTTATACTCTCAATACAGCGCGATAGGCTCTCGGAGGAAAAAGTCTTCAGAATGGCGTTTGTCTTTATACAAGCTGGTAGCGCTTTGACACGGATTGTTGCTCTACTAGTATATTAATACCGTTAGTTAATGTGTCAATTGCAAAATAATTTTCAGCGAATTTACTCCCGAAATACCTGGTTTGGCCCGAGGTACCACAGGATGGGTGAAGCTGTTAACTTAGCCCTCCGATTTACAAAGAAGTTTGTAACGTTCACGATCGGTTTGACCCTCGACCTTCTGCTTCGTTCATGAAATTAAGGTGCCGGCGTCTCAAATGTATAATAGTTTCATCCTCTGAACACCTTGATATACTCTCCATACAGCGCGTTAGGACTTCGGAGGTTAACGTCGTCAATAAAACGTTTGACTTTATACCAATTGGAAACATTCTCAAGCGGTTTGTCGCTCTTCTTTAATATTCAAATCGTGAACTAAGGCGTCTATTGCCAATACTGTACAGCGGATTTACTCGTAGAATACCTGCTTTGTCCCACGGTATCATAGGATAGGTAAAGCTTTAGACATAGCTTTTCGACTCTCGAAGAAAGTGGTAACGCCTCGAACGGTTTGACTCACGATATTCTAATTTATACAAGTGATTAAGGTGCCCGTCACTAATATGTACGCTAAACATTTTTTGTGGTCACGGGGTTATACTCTCGATACCATATGTACGTTCTCGGAAGGTAAGGCCCCCGGTAAAAACTTTGACCATATTCCATTATGTTACGTTCTACAGCAGTTTGACTCTGTCCTTTAATATCTATAGCCAGAAATAGGATGTATAATGCCAATACTGTTTTGCATATTTATTCCAGGTATACCCGGTTTGACTCTCCGAATCATAGGATAGGTGAAGCTGTTGACTGATACGTTCGACTCCCCATGAAGGGGGTAACGTTCTGAAACGGTTTAACTGTCGATTTAGCTATTCATACGTGAAAATAAATTGTCCGCCAGCTAAAATGTGCTCTATTCTGTATCCGTGAATCTCATATTGTAGGGTATTCGGTAAAAGAATGACTTTATAAGAATTGGAAATATTCTCCATCTGCTTAAACCTTTACTTCAATATTCATTCCGTGAACTATGATGTCTATTGCAAAAGTGTGACTGTCGGTAACATATGTTAGGTGAATCAACTGACTTACCTCTGTGCGACACTCAAGAAAGGTGGTAACGTTCTCCAGCGATTTGACGCTTGATCATATTATTGATACATGAAAATTAGGTGCACCGCACTAAAATGTGTACTAATATGTATCTATGAACACGGAGTTACACTCTTGATACCGCGAGACACGTTCGCGGAGAGTAAGGCCCTCGGCAAAACGTTTTACTGTACACCAGTTGGAAACGTTATCGATCGAATTGTCTCTCTGCATTAACATTCATACCGTGAACTAAGGCGTCTATTTCCAATACCGTTCAGCAGATTTACTCACAGAATGGCACTTTTGGCAGTTTGGCAGTTTTGGCACTTGAAATGTCAAGAAAGGTGAAGCCATTGACACAACTGTGCCACCCACAAAGAAGGTGGGTATGGTTTCGAAAGGTTTGGCACTCGATCTTATAATTGGAGCATGAAATTATCGTGCCCTACAATAAAATGTATACTATCGTGTTTCTCCGAAAACCAAATCATACTCACCAAACAGTGGGATTGGTTCCCGGAATGTAACTTATTCAGTAAAAAGTATGGCTTTGTGACATTTGGTACTGTTCACCGATGGCATTTCTCTGTACCTTAATATTCGAACCGTGAATTAAGGTGCCTATTGCCAAACATGTTTAGCGCATTTACGCCCGGAATTCATGGTTTGACTCTCGGAACAACAGGACAGTTGAATCTATTGACTTAGCTGTTAGACTCCCATTGAAGGTGACATAGCTCTCTTGCCGTTTGACTCACGGTTTAAATATTTATACATGAAAATATGCTGTACGGCAGCAAAAATGTCTACTAATTTATGTCTATGAACAATAACTGGTACACTCGCTACAGAGGGTAAGGTTCCCTCAAAGTAATGTATTCGGTAAAAGAATGACGTTATTCGTATAGCTAAATTTCTTCGACGGGATTACTCATTACCTAATTATTCATACAATGCCTCAATGTGTATATTGCAAAATTTTTCAGCCGATTTACTCCCAGAATACCACGTTTGAGTCTCGGAATCACAGGATATGTGAAGCTATTGACTTAGCCGATCGTCTCACGCAGATGGTGGTAACGTTCTCGAACCATTTGACCGACGATCTTCCAATTCATGCTTGAAATTAAGATGCTCGTCACTGAAATGAATACTAATTTGTTTTTCAAAACACGAAGTTATACTCTCGATGCAGCGTGTCAGGTCCTCGGAAGGTAAGGCCTTCGGTAAAACGGTTGTCTTTACTCAAATTGGTAACATTCTCACACGGTTTGACGCTCTACTGTAAAATACAGACAGTGAATGAAAGTGTCTATTGCCAAAAAACTTCAGCGCACTTACTCCTTGAAAACCTAATTTGACTCTCGAAATCGAAGGATACGTGAAAGTATTGACTTAGCCGTTCGAAGCCCAAAGGAGGTGGTAACGTCCACGAGTGGTTTGACTCTCGATTATGCTATTCAGACACGAAAATAAAGTCTTCGTCTGAGAAAACGTCTAATAATTTGCTTTCCTGTCCCCTAAGCATGACACTCGCTACAGCGGAATAGGTTCATGGAAGGCAAGGTATCCGGTAAAAAGTTTGACTTTATACCATTTGCTAATATTTTTCGACGGATTGACCATCTATTTTAATATTCATACCGTGAATTATGGTGTCCATTGCCAATAGCGTACAGCAGAATGACACTCGGAACTCCTGGTCTCAGTGACGGAATAACAGGATCGGAGAAGCTACTTGGTTTCCCGCGTGCCTGTCAAAGAAGGTGGGATCGATCTCGATCGGTGTGACTGTCCATTTTCCTATTCGAACATGAAAATAAGGCGCCGTCTGCTAAAACGACTATCAACTTGTTTCCATTTACACTGAGCAACAGACTCGATGCAGCGGGTTAGGTTCTCGCATGGTATGGTATTTGGTAAAACGTTTAACTTTATTCCAACTGGTAACGTTCATAAACAGTTTGACGCTATTCTTTAATATCGAATCCGTGAATTAAGGTTTCTATTTGTATCACTGCACAGCGGATTGACTCCCGGCATACCAGGCTTGACACTCGGAACAACAGGAAGGGTGAAGCTAATGACCTAGCCGTTCAAATCTTTAAACAGAGTGGTAACGACCACGAATGGATAGGACATCGATATTATAATTCACACATGAATTCAAGGTGCCGGTACAAAAATGTATTCTATTGGGTTTTTGTGAACACGAAGTTATTCTCTCGATACAGCGGGTTCTATTCTCAGAGGGTAAGGCCATCGTAAAAAGTTTGTTCCGATACCAGCAGGTGGCGTTCTACAGCGGTATGTGACATTACTTTAATATTAATACGGTGAATTAAGGTGTCTAATGCCAATACTGTGCAGCGCATTTACTCCCTGAATACCTGGTTTGACTCTCAGTATCGCAGAATTGGCGAGAGTACACACTAATATTTGCGACTCTCAAGAAAGGTGGTAACGATCACCTAGCTGCTTGACTCTCGATCATCTAATACATATATGACAGTATGGTGGCAGTCACTAAAAGGAGTACAAATTTGTGCCACTGAGCACGAAATTATACTCGGGATACAGCTGTATAGGTTAAGGGGGGGGGGGATGTCTTCGCTATAATGGTGGTGTTTATAGCAATAGGCGACGTTCTCAAGCAGTTTGACGCACTACTTTAATATTTACACCGTGCATTAAGGTGTATATTGCCAATACAGTTCAGCGGATATACTCCAGAAATACGTGGTTTTGCTCTCGGAATCGCAGGATAGATGACGCTATTGACGTAGCCGATCGTCTCCTGCAGAAGTTGGCAACGTTCTCGAGCGGTTTGGCCCTCGATCTTTCCATTCTTGCATGAAGTCAATGTTCCTGTAAACTGAAATGAACACTAATTTTCTTTACTGAACACGAAGTTATCCCCTCGGTACTGCGAGTTACTTTTTCGGTGGGTAAGGTTATCGCTAAAACGTTTGACTTTTTTGCAATTGGTAACGATCGCAATTGGATTGACGCTCTATTGGAATATTCAAATTGAGAATTAAGGTGACAATTGCCAACACTGTTCAGCGGATTTACTCCCTGAATACCTGGTTTGACAATCGCAATCACAGGATTGGTGATGCTGTTGACTTAGGCGTTCGCGTCTCACAGAAGGTGGTAACGCTATGGAAGGGACTGAAACTCGATCCTCTAATTGATGCAAGCAATTGAGTTGTTCGGCGCTGAAAAGTATACTCACTCCTTTTTCCGAACACGAAGTTATACCCTTCATACAGCGGGTTCGGTTCTCGGAATGTAGTGTCTTCCGTAACAGTCTTCTCTATAAGAATTTGTATTGTTCCGCGTCGGTTGGACTCTTTACTGTACAATTAATGCCTCGAATTATGGTCTCTATTCCCAATGGTCTCCAGCGGATGTACTCCTGGAATACCTGGTTTAACTCTACGAATGACTGGATAGATGAAGGTGTTGACTTAGCCGTGCGTTTCTCAAAGACTCATACTCATCACCGGATACCGTACCTACCGAGAACATAACCCGCTATATCGTGGGTATAAGTTTGTGTTTAGAGAAACAAATCAGTAGACATTTTTGCAGACGCACAATTTAATTTCATGTATTAATAGGAAGATCGAAGGTCAAACCGTCCGAGAACGTTTCCACCTTCTTTGTGAGTCGAGCGGCTAAATCATTAGCTTACACTATCCAGTGATTCCGAGAGCCAGGCCTGGTGTTCCGGGAGTAAATCAGCTGATGAGTATTGGTCATAGACACCTTAATTTACAGTTTTAATATCAGAGTAGAGCGTGAAACCGTTTGAGAACGTTACCAGTTGGCATAAAGACAAATGTTTATCCAATTTCCATGCTTTCCGAGAACCTAGCCCGCTGCAGCTCGTGTGTTGCTTAGTGTAAACAGATGCAAGTTAATAGACATTTTGGCAGACGGATGCCTCATTTGCATGTATGAATAGAGATTTTGACATTCAATCTATTCGAGAATGGTCCAAGCTTCTTTGAGTGTCGAACGGCTGAGTAAATAGTTTCCCGTATCCTGTGGTTCCAAGAGTAACACTAGGTAAATCAGGAGTATATGCGCTGGACAGTACTATTAATGGACACCTTAATTCACGGTATGAATATTATGGTACAGAGTCCATCCCTTGTAGATCGTTACCTATTTGTTTAGTGTCAAATGCTTTTCCGAAGATCTTGCCCTTCGAGAACCTAACCCGATGTGTCTAGAGTATAACATCGCGTTCAGTGAAGCAAAGTAGTACACGTTTAAGTCAGGTGCACATTAATTTCATGCATGGCCTAGAAGATCGTGGGTCACACCGATCGAGATCGTTGCGACCTTCTTTGAGAAACGAACGGCTGTGACAATAGCGTCACCTATCCTATGATTCCGAGAGTCAAACATGGTATTCCAGGAGTAAATCCACTGAACAGTATTTAAAATGGACATCTTAAAATTGAAGACTTGAATATTAATGCAGACAGTCGAACCGTTGGAGAACGTTACATATTCGTTTAGTGTCAAACACTTTTCCGATAGCCCAACCATCGGAGAAGCTATCCCGCCGTATCGAGAGTATAAATTCATGTTCAGAGGATGAAATTAGTAATCAGTTTACTGGTGCGGACCTTAATTTCAGTATGGATAAGAAGATCCAGGGTCAAACCCATCGAGAGAGTGCCACATTCTTTCGGATTCGAACGGCTATGTCAATAGCTTCAGACATTCTGTGTCTACGAAAGCCAAACCAGGCCATCCGGGAGACAAATCACATTTCAGTATTAAAGGTATACACGTTACTTCACGGTATAAATATTAACGTTGCGCGTCAACTGTTGTATAACTTTACCCGTTGGTATAGTGTCAAGCTTTTTACGGAAGGCCTTAACTTCCGAGAAGCTAACCCAGCGTATAGAGAAAATGACTTCATAATTGTAGAATGTCATTATTATTCATTTAAGCGATGGGCATCATGAATTCATGTTCAAATACTATCAGAAATAGACCCCTTGCTCCACGGTTTGAATATTAAAATAGACCGTCACCCCGTTTGAGATCGTTACCAGTAGCTATAAAGTCAAACGCTTTACCGTAGGCCTTACCCTCCGAAAGCTAATCCGGCTGTATCGTGAGTATAACTTCGTGCTCAGAGATACAAATTGGTATACATTTCTGTGATGGGCGTCTTAATTTCGTGTGCGAATTGGGAGATCGACGTCAAGCCGTTTTTGAACGTTACCAACTTATCCTGTGACTCCTAGAGCCGAAGCAGGCATGCAGGGAGAATATACTTCGAACAGTATTGGCACTATTCACACTGTCTCAAGGTATGAATGTTAAAGTACAGAGACAAACCTTTGTAGAACGTTACCTATTCCTGCGGGGTCCAACGTTAATACAGAAAGGCTTCCCGTCTGAGGAATTAATCCGCTGTTTGGGGAATATAACTTCGTGATCAGAGAAACATCTTACTGTGCATTTTAGTGACGGGCACCTTAATTTTATGTATGTATTAGGAAATTGTGGGTCAAACCGTTACAGAACCTTACTACCGTCCTTGATAGTCGAACGCCTAGGTCAATTGCTTCACCTATCCTGTGCTTCCGAGAGTCAAAGCAGGTATTCCAGGAGTATATCCGCTCAACAGAATTGGCATTAGACACATTAATTCGCGGTTCGAATATTACAGTGAACAGTAAAACCTTCGGGGAACAATACCAATTACTATGTAATCATTCGTTTTACCGAGTACCTAACCTTCCGTGAAAATATAACGCTGTATCGAGAGAAGAAGTTCGTATTCAGGGAAGCAAATTAGTATTCATTTTAATGAAGGGCACATTAATTTCACGTATGAATTTGAAGATCGTGGGACAAACCGTTCGAAATCGTACCGACGTCCCTGAAAGTCCAACATCCAAGTCAATAGCTTCACGCGTACTTTGATTCCGAGGGCCTTACCAGGTCTACCGGGAGTAAATACGGTGAACGGTATTGGCAATAGACACATTGATTCACATTCGAATATTAAAGTGGAGAGTCAAACCTTCGGAGAATATACCAGATGCTATAAAGACATTCGTTTTACCGAATACTTTATCTTCTGAGAACGTAACCTGCTATCGGGTGTGTCTTCCTTAGTGCACACGGAAATAAATTGGTAGACTTTCAGCAGGCGAAACCACCATTTTCATGTATGAATTGAAAAACCGGCAATCATACCGTCCGAGAACGATCCCAGCTTCATTGATTTTCGAACGGCTAAGTAATTAGCTTTTCCTATCCTGTGATTTCAAGAGTAAAACCTGGTAATCCGGGAGTAAATTCGCCGGTCAGTATTGGCCATGGGTACCTCAATTCACGGCTCGAATATTAATTTATAGAGACAACCGTTTGTTGAACGATACCAATTGGCATAGAGTCAAACTTTTCACCGATGGCCTTACCCTCCGAGAACCTCAACCGTTGCATCGAAAGGATGACCTTGCGGTCAGAGAAACAAATTAGTATACATCCAAGTGTCGCGCACCTTAATTTCATGTATGATTTAGAAGATCGAGGGTCAAACCGTTCGCGTACATTACCACCTTCCCCAAGGCTCGAACGGCTAAGCCAATAGCATCACCTATCCTCTGATTCGGAGAGTCGAACCACGTAATCTGGGAGTAAGTCCGCTAAAGAGTTTGGCAATGGACAGCCTAGTTCACGGTTTGAATAATACAGTAGAGCGTCAAACTATTTGAGAACGTTACTTATTGCTAAAGAGTCTAAGTTTCACAGAGAGCCTCACCTTCGGAAAGCTGACCCGCTATATCAGGAGTATAACTTCGTGTTCCGAGAGGCAAATTGGTATACACTTTAGTGACAGGCATCTTAATTTCATGTACGAATAAGAAGATCAAGAGAGACACCGTTAGACTACTTTACCACTTTCATTTAGATTCTCATAGCTAAGGCTATAGCTTTATCTGGTCTCTCATTCCGAGAATCAAATCAAGTATTCCTGGTGTAAATTCACTGTACAGTATTTGCAGTAGGCACTCCAATTCACCGTTTGAATAATAAAGCAGGCCGTCAAGCCGTTGTAGAACATTACCTATTAGTGTTCGGCCAATCTTCTTACAGAACGCAGTACGGTCCGAAAAGTTAACCTGCAATATCGAGATTATAACACAGTGTTGTGGGGGCGAATTAGTAGATATTTTAGTGTTGCGCACCTTAATTTCATGTATGAATTAGAATCTCGAGAGTCAAACCGTTGGAGTACGTTACACACTTCTGTTAGATAGGCACGGCTAAGTCAATAGCTTCACCTATCTTGTTTTTCCGAGAATCAAACCTGATATTCCGTGAGTAAATCCGCTGAACGGTATCGGCAATACATACTTCAATTGACGGGATCAATATCAAAGTACAGAGTCAATCCGCTGTATAACGTTGCATTCTGCCACAGAGTAAAACATTTACCGGAACCATTTCCTTCCGAGAACCAAATTCGCAGTATCGAGAGTATATCTTCGCGTCCAGTAAAACACACCAGCTGAGATTTCAGTGACGGGCACCTTGATTTCATGTATGATATGCATTATCCAGTGTCAAACCGTTGGGGAATGTGACCACCTTCTTTGGGAAGCGAAAAGCTAAGTCAGTAGCCTCACCTGTCCTGTGACTTCGACTGCCATGCCAGATATTCCAGATGTACATCCGGTGATAAGTGTTGGCAATACGATCCTCAATGCACGGTTTGAATGTTAAAGCAGAGCGACAGACCACTCGTGATCATTTGCAATTGGTATAAAGTCAAGCCATTCGTAGGTGACCTCTCCGTTGTGACGCCAGCCAAAATCCAGCTAACGCATCATCGTGTGACGCCAGCCAAAATGCAGGCTCCGCATCACGGAAAACCGCCCAGAAATTAACCGTAGCAAAATTTGCCAAAATTCAGCCATAGCATTACCGGAAACTGCTCAGACATCGACCGTAGCAAAATCAGCCATAATAAGCCAACTCATGACAAGATTCAGCCTGCACAACCAGAAAATTATAATATAAAAACGGAGCACACCCGAATAAACCAGTTCTACATTGTACCTCAAAGAGAACGTTTCTACATTCGTATAAACATCCTGAAAACGAACGTTAAGTATTAAAAATTATTCAATATCTGTATTACACTTATTTTACGGAATAAGTATTAATATAAGAAACCTAGTTTCTTCTATAAAGGATCTCTTCCACCAAGGTTGATGAGCCGACCCTGTATACTTTAGTTTGATACTTGTCACGAATTTCCCCGTAACAGCGTCCGAAAGCATAACCAGCTGTTTCGAGTGTATAACTTCTTGACCTGAGATCGAAATTGGTATCCATTTCAGTAACGGACACATTAACGGCTCTACACAAATTGATAATGTTGACCGATGGATTGACGGCCTGCTTTCATATTCGAACCGTGTATTAAGATGTCTGTTGCAAATTCTGTTCAGCGGATTCACTCCCGGAATATCTAGTTGACTCTCGGAATCGCCAGATATGTAAAGCTTCTGACTTCGCCGTTCGTCTGTTATAAAAGGTGGTAACGTTCCCGAACGTTCTGACTCTGGAATTCTGAATTCACGCATGAACATATGGTCCCGGGGACTAAAATGAGGACTAATCTCTTTTTCGGAACACGAAGTTATACCCACGATACAACGGATTATATTCTCGGACGGTATGGCATTCGGAAAAATGTTTGACTTTAACGCAATTATAACGATCCCGCACGGCGTGGCGCTCTATTTTAATATTCCCTCCGCGAATTAAGGTATCGATTGCCAATACACTTCAGCGGATTTACCCTCGGATTTCCAGGATTGACTCTCGCAGTCACAGGATTGGTGTACCTATTGACTTAGCCGTTAGGCTCCTAAAGATGGTGGCATTGTTTTCGAACGGTCTTACTCTCCACTTTGCTATTTGTACATGTATATGTGGTGCCAGTCAGCACACATGTCTGCTAATTTTTTTCCCTGAACAATATGCTAGACATTCGCTACAGCGCCATAGGTACTCGGACTGTAAGATATTCGGTAAAACGAATGACTATATACGAATATGTAACGTTCTGCAACGGTTTGACGCTTTGCGATAATAATCAAACCGAGAATTAAGGTGTCTATTGCCAATAGTGTTCAGCGGATTTACTCCCGGAATGCATGGTATAGCCATCGGAATCGCAGGATAGATGAAGCTACTGAAGCAGCCGTTCGTCTCTCGGAGAAGATGGCAACGCTCTCGGGCGGTTTGACTTTTAAATTTTCTGTTCATGCATGAAAATATAGTGCCCGTATGCTAAAATGTCTACTAATTTGCATCCGTGAACACTAGGTACGACACTTGCTACAGCGAGTTATAATTTCGGAGGGTAAGGTCTGCAGTAGAACATTTGACTTTATACGAATTGGTAAGGCTCTCAAACGGTTTGACGGTTAATATTCAAATCGTGAATTAAGGAGTCTATTGCCCATACTGCTCAGCGGATTTACTACCGGAATACCTGGTTTGACTATCGGACTCCCAGGATCTGTAAAGCTATTCACTTAGCCGTTCGACACTTATTGGAGGTGGTAACGGTCACGACTGGTACGAGACACGCCCTTCAAAATCATACATGAAATTAAGGTACCAGTCACAAAAATGCATACTAATTTGTTTCTCTGAACACGATGTTTTATTCTCGATACCGCGGATTAGATTCTCGGAGTGTAAAGTCTTCGGTAAATAGTATAACGTTATACCAATTGGTAACGTTCTCAAACGGATCGACGTTCTACATTAATATTCAAACTGTGAATTCGTGTGTCTATTACCAATACTGCCCAGTGGATTCACTCCCGGAGTTACTGATTTTATAATCGGAGTCACAGGATAAATGAAGCCATTGACTTAGCCGTGCGACGCTCGAAGAAGGTTATAACGTTATAGAACGGCTTCACACACAATCCTCAAATTCGTACATGAAATTAAGGCGATTGTCTCCAAAATGTGTAGTAATTTTTTTCTTCGAATACAATGTTATAATATCGATACAGCGGGTTAAGTTCACAAAAGGAATGATATTATAGAAATGATGAACTATATACCAGTTGGTAATGTTCTCGGGGTGTTTGGCTCTCTATTTTAATATACATACCTCGTGTCTGTTGCCAATAGTTTTCTGTGGACTTCCTCTAGGAATACTTGGCTTGGCTCGCGAAATCACATGATGCGTGTACCTATTGACTTAGCTGTTCATCTCTCACAGAGGTTAACGTTCTCGAACGGTTCGACACTCGATCTTCTAATTCAGACATGAAGTTATGGCTTTCGGCACAAAAATGTATACTAGTTCGTACCCAACATCACGGTCTTGTAATCCCGATACGGCGACTTAGTTTTTCGGGGAGAAAGGCATTCTGTAGCAAGTTTGATCATACACCTATGGGAATTGCTCTACAACGGCTTGACGACCTGATTTAATATTCAAACCGAGACTTAAGGTGCCTATTGCCCATACTGATGAGCGGATTTACTTCAGGAATACCTGGTTTGCCTCTCTCAATCTCAGGATAGGTAAAGCTACACACATAGCCGTTCGCCTTTCAAAAAAGGTGGCAACGTTCTCGCGCAGAGTGACCTTCGACCTTCTAATTGATACATGAAGTTATGGTGCCCGACACTGATGTGAATACTAATTTCATTCTATGAGCACGAATCTATACTCCCGATGAAGCGGGTGAAATACGTGGAGCTTAACACCTTCGGTAAATCGTTTGTCTTTATACAAATTGTTAACGCTCCCAAACGGTTTGATGCTCTACTTTAATATACAAACCTTGAATTATGGTATCCATTGGCAATACTCTTCAGCGAATTTACTCCGGGTATCTGGTTTGACTCTCTGAATCAGTGGATAGGTGAAGCTATTGACGTAGCTATTCGTCTCTCACAGAAGGTGGCAACGTTCTCGAGCGTGTTTGACACTCGATCATTTAATTCATACATGAAATAAATGTGACCGTCACTCAAATGTATGCCAATTGGTTCCTCTGAATGCGCTGCTATGCTCTATATACTGCGGGTTATATTCTCGGAAGGTAATGGTATAGTGTCTCTATAGCAGTTGGTAATGATCTCAGACAGTTTATCTTTCTGTCTTAATGATTAAACCACGAATTATCGTGCCAATTACCTATATAATACAGCGGATTTTCTCACGTAATGACTGGTTAGACTGTCGAAACCACAGGAAAGGGGAAGAAATTGACTTAGCTATGCGACTCTCAATGAAGCTGGAAACGTTGTCGAACGGTGTAACCCTCGGTGTTCTAAGCCATACATGAAATTATGGCTCCCGTCGCTAAAATGTATACTAATATGTTTCACTCAACACAAACTTGTACTCTTGATGAAGCGGCTGAGATTCGCGGAAGGTAAGGTCCTCAGTAAATCGTTTAACTTTATACCAATTGGTTGCATTTTCATACGGATTGACGCTCACTTGTTGTGTGCATACTGTGAATTATGGCGTCTATTGCCAATGCTGTTAAGCGCAATTACTCCCGGAGTACCAGGTTTGACTCTCAGAATCGCAGGATCGGTGACGCTGTTGGCTTACCCGTGCGACTCCCAAGGTAGTTGGTAACGTTCTCCAACGGCTTGACTCTCGATCTTCTAATGTATACATGAAATTATGATGGCCGGCACTAAAATGTATGCTAATTCGGCCCTTTCAACACACTGCTATACTCTCGATACAGCGGGGTACGTTTTCGGTGGGTAAGGTCTACGGTGAAGCTTTTGACTCTATAACAATAAGTAACGCTCTACAACGATTTTGCGGTATGCTTTAATATTCAGACCGGGAATTGTTGTGTCTATTGCCATTACTGTCCAGCACACATTCTCCTAGAATACTTGGCATGACTCTTCGATTCACAGTATAGGTGAAGCGATTTCCTTAGCCGTTCACTATCACATGCGATGGTAGCATTCTCGAATGGTTCGACCATCGACCTTCTAATTCATACATGTTGCTAAGGTGCCCGTCACTAAAATATATACTAATTTGTTCCTCTGAACACGATATGATACTCTCGATGCAGCTGGTTAGGCTTCTCGGAAGGTAATGCCATCGGTAAAAATATTTTCTCCGTACGAATGGGTAACATTCTACAATGATTTGATTCGCGATTATAATATTCTATCCGTGAATTAATGTGTCTATTGCCAATTGCCTTCAGCAGATTTACTCCTGGAATGCTAGGTTTGACTCTCGGAATCCCATGATAGGTGAAGCTATTGATTTAGACGTTCCACTCTCAACGAAGGGTGTCACTTTCCCGATATGCTTGACACTCAACCTTCTATTTCGTATAGGAAATTAAGGTGCCGTCACTAAAATGAATGCTACTTGACTTCTCTGAACACGAAGTTTAATTTTGATACAGCGGCTTTGCTTCTCGGAAGGTAAGGCCTTCAATAAAATTTTTGTCTATATAGCAATAGGTTACGTTCTCAAATGGATTGACGACTTTCTTTAATATTAAGTCCGTGAATTGAGGTGTCAATTACCAATACTGTGCGGCGGATAGACTCCAGGAATACCTCGCTTGACTCTCGGAATCACAGGATAGTTGTACCAATTGACTTTGCGGTCCGACCTTCAAAGAGGGCGTTAACGTTCCAGAAATGCTTGACCTTCGATCTGCTAACTCATACATGAAGATATGGCGTACGTCACGAAATTGAATACCAAGTACTGTTTCTCATCACGAAGTTATACTCTCGATACTGTGGGTTAGCTTCAGTGAGGTGGGGCCTGCTGTGAAAAGTTTGACACTATAGCAATAAGTAACGTCTTACAAAGGGTTGGATCTGTACCATAATATTTGTGCCGTGCAACAGGGTGCCTAATGCCCATACTGAACAGCAGTTTTACAAGCGGAAAATCTGATTTGACTCTGGGAATCGTAGGATAGGTGAAGCTGTTAACGTAGTCGTTCCATTGTCACAGATGCTGGCAACGTTCTCGATCTGTTTGGCCTCTGATCTTCCGATTCACACATGAAGATAAGCTGGCCGTTACTGAATTGAATACTAGTTCGTACCTCTGAACACGGTGTTATGCTCTCGATAAGGGGGGTTAATCCTTCGGAGGGTTAGGCATTCCGTAAGTAGTTCAAATCCTACACGTATAGGTAGCGTTATACAACCAATTGACGGCCTGCTTTAATATTCAAACCGTCAATTGAGGTGTCTCTTCCCAATACTGTACAGAGGATGTACTCCAGGAATACCTGCTTTGGCTCTCGGAATAGCAGCATAGGTCAAACTATTGACTTGACGGCTCGACTCTTAAAGACGGTGGTAAGAATCTCGACCGGTTTGTCCCTCGGTTTAAATATTCATGCTCGAAAATGTTTTCTGCGACTGCCAAATGTGTACTAATTTGTCTTAGTGAACGATAAGTTAGTCACACGCGACAGCGGGTTATGTTCATTTAAGGTAAGTTATTCGTTGAATGGAATGACTTTATTGGTATTGGTAATGACCTCCAACGGTTTTACTACCTACATTAATATTCAGGCTGTGAATTAAGGTGTCATTTGCAATACTCTTCAGCTGATATATTCCCACATTACCTGATATGACTCTCGGAATCAAAAGATTGATGTAGCTATTGTCTTAGCCGTTCGAACACCAAGCACGGTTGTAACGTTCTCGAAAGGTTCGATACCCGATCTTCTAATTAATACATGAAAATAAGGTGCCCGTCACTAATATTTATAATAATTTGTTTCTCTGAACACGGTGTTACACTACCGATACAACAGCTTAGAACATCGGAGGGTATGGCCTTCGGTAAAGCGATTGACTTTATAGCAATTAGTAACGTTATCAAACGGTTTGGCGCTCTATTTTAACATTCAAACCGAGAATTATGGTGCCTATTGCCAATAGTGTTCGGTGGACTTACTGCACGAATACCTCGCATGACTGTCGGCATGACAGGATACGTATAGCTATTGACGGAGTCGTTCGAATCTCAATCAGGGCTCTTGAAACTGCGGGTTAGCTTCTCCGAAGGCATGGCTGTCGGTAAATGGTCTCACTATATACGAATATATAACGTTCGACAACTATTTAACGGTCTGCTTAAATATTCAAGCCGTGAATTAAGGTGCCTATCGACAACACACTTCAGCGGATTTGCTCTCAGATTACCAAGCTTGTCTCACGGAATCACAGGATAGGTGGAGCTGTTAACATACACGCTCTCGAACGGTTAGGCCATCGATCTTCCTATTCATAATGAAATTACGGTCGCCGTCTCTAAAATATTTACCAATGTGTTTCCTTAAACATGTAGTTATACTCACGATTCGGCGGATTAGCTTCTCGGACGATAAGGCATTCGGTAAAACGTTTGCCTTTAAAGCAATTAGTAACGTTCTCACACGGTGTGACGCTCTATTTTAACATTCATTCCGCGAGGTGTGGTATCTATTGAGTATACTGTATAGCGGATTTACTCTATAGGGTACGAGAAGTCATTGACTTAGCCGTTCGTCTCTCACAGAAGGTGGTATCGCCCTCAAGCGGTTTAACGGTCCATCTTCTAATTCATAGATATCTTTAAGGTGTCCGTCACTGAAATGCATACTAATTTCTTCCTGTGCACACGAAGTTATATTCTCGACGAAGCGAATAAGATTCGCGGAAGGTAAGGTCTTCGGCAAATCGACAGACGTTATAGCAATTGATAGCGTTCACAAACGGTGTTACGCTCTATTTTAATATTCAATCCGCGAATTAAGCCATCCAGAGCCAATAGTATACGGCGGATTTACTCCTGATGTAGCTGGCGTTATTACCAGGATCACAAGTATTGGTGAAGCTATTGTCTTATGTGTGATATTCTCAGGGAAGGTGGTGACATCCATGAACGGTCTGCCCCTCGATATGCTGAAACATACATGAAACTATAGTGGCAGCCACTGCAATGTACACTTATTTGTTTCCGTTTACATTAAGCATCACATTCGCTGCAGAGGGTTAGGAACTCGTTAAGTATGATAATTGATAAAACGTTTGACATTATTCCAAATGGTATTGTTCTCAAACGGTTTCATTCTCTACATTAATATTCAAACTGTGAATTTAGGTGTCGATTGCCAACAGTGTACATCGGATTGACTATCGGAATACCTAGTTTGACCATAGATATAGCAGGACACGTGAAGCTATTGACTTTGCCGTTCGACTCTCAAAGAAGATGGGATCGTTCTGGAATCGTTTGGCCCTCGATCTTCTAATTCATGCATCAAATTAAGGTGCACGTCACAGAAGTGCATGCTACTTCTCACCTCTGAACACGCTGCTATACTCTCGATACAGCGGGCCTGTTTTACGAGGGTACGGCATTCTGTAACAAGTGCGATCCTACACCTATGGGCATTGTACTACTACGGCTTGATGTCCTGCTTTAATATTCAAACTGTGAATGGAGATGTCTATTGCCAATACCGTAAACCGCATTTATTGCTGGAATATCTGGTTTTACCTTCGGAATCTCACAATATGTGATGCTATTGACTTAGCAGTTCCTCTCTCGTAGAAGGTGGTAACGTTCTCGAACGGTTTGACACTCGAACTTGTAATTGATAAATGATGTTAAGGTACCCGTCACTGAAATGAATACCACCTTCTTTCTCTCAACACGGAGATATACTCTCGATACAGCGCATTTGTTTGTCGGAAGGTATGGTCTCCGGTAAAACATTCGACTTTATAGCAAATGGTAACGTTCTCTAACGGTGTTTCGCTCTATTCTATTATTCGCACCGTGAATAAAGATGTGTATTGCCAATACTGTACTGAAGATTCAATCCTGCAATGACTGATTTGACTATCGGAATCACAGTATAGGTGAAGCTATTGACATAGACGTTTGTATCCCATCGAAGGTGCGAACGATCTCGATCGTTTTGAAACTCGATTTTCAATTTCATACATGAAATTAATGTGTCCATCACTGAAATATAAACATATTTGTTTCTCAGAACACAAAGTTATACTTTCGATATGACGGATTAGGCTCTCGAAAGGTAAGCCCTCATGACTATGTACAAATTGTTAAAGTTCTACAACGTTTTCACACTGCACATTATCGTTCATGCCGTGAATTAATTTGCCTAGAGCCAATACCGTTCAGTGTATTTACTCTCGGAATACCTGGATTGACTCTCGGAATCACGGTATGGGTGGAGCTATTGACTTAGTTGTGCGTCTCCTGAGAATGGTGGTAACATTGCCTAACAGTTTGACAAACCATCTTCTAATTTATAAATGAAATTAAGGTGAGCGACACTAAATTGTATACTAGTTCGTACCTGTGAACGCGGAGTTATATTATCGATACAGGGGATCAGTTCTTCCGTGGGTAAGGCATTCTGTTAGAAGTTATACCGTACACGAATAGGAAGTGATCTAATACGGCTTGACTGAATGCTTTTATATTCAAACCGTGTATTAGAGTATGTAATGTCAACACTGTTCAGCGGATTTACTCCCCGATTACCTGGTTTGCCTCTCCCAATCACAGGATGGGTGAAGCAATTGACGTACCCATTCGACCCCCAAAGAGGGAGGTTACGTTCTCGAAGGGTTCGACCCTCGATCTTCTAATTAATACGTAAAACTATGGGGCTCGTCACTAAAATGTATTCTGATTAGATTCTGTGGACACGAAGTGATACTTTCGATACAACGGGATATATTCGCCGAAGGTAAGGCCTTCGGCAAAATGTTTGACAGTATACCAATATGAAACTTTCCTCAACGTCTTGGTACTGTACTTTAATATTTATACCTAAAAGTAAGGTGTCTATTGCCAATAGTGTACAGTTTATTGAAACAAGGAAAGCCTAGTTTGTCTTCCGGAATAACAGGACACGTGAAATTACTGACTTATCCGTTCGACTCTCAATGATGGAGGTACTTTCTCGAACGGTTTGATGCTCGATATTCTAATACATACGTGAGATAAATGTACTCGTCACTAAAATGTATACCAATTCGCCCACTGAACACGATTTCATTCTCTAGACACAGTGTGTTAGTCTTTCGGCGGGTAAGACATTCTGTAACAAGTTTAATACTACACGAAGAGGTAATGTTCAACAACGCTCTGACGGCATGGTTTAATATTGCAACCGTGAATTAATGTCTATTGCCAATACTTTCCAGCGGATTTACTGCTGGAATTCATGGTTTTACTCTTGGAATCACAGGGTAAGTGAAGCTATTTACTTAGCCCATCGATAGGCAAAGATGGAGGTATCATTCGCGAACGATTTTAGCCTCGATCTTCCTTTTCGTAATGGAAATATGGCGCCCGTCACAAAGATGGGTACCTATTTCTTCCTCTGACCGGGAAGTTATATTCCATATACGGCGGGTTAGCTTCTCCGAAGTTTGGGCTATCGATAAAATAATTGACTCTATACGAATAGGTAATGTTCTACGACGGTTTGACGATCTGCTGTAATACTCATACCGTGGATTAAGGTGTCTATTGCCAGTGCTGTACAGTCGCTTTACGCACGTAATGACTTGCTTGACTCTCGGAATCACAGGACAGGTGAGGTTAGAGCCGTGGCTATGCGACTATCAATGAAGGTGGTAACTGTGTCGAATGGTGTAACTTTCGATCTTGTAACTCAGTCATGAAGATAAAGTGCATGTCACTGAAATGAATACCAATTTCTGTCTCTGAACTCCAAATTATACTCCCGATGAAGCGGGTGAGTTTCACGGAAGGCTTCGTCTTCGGTGAAACATTTGACTTTATAGCAATTGGTAACGTTCTAAAATGGTTTGAAGGTCTGCATTAATATTCAAACCATGAATTGAGGTGTGTATTGTCAATACTGTTCACCGTACTTATTCCCGGAGTATCTGGTGTGTCATTGAGTGTCAATGGATAGGTGAAGCTATCGACTTAACCGTCCGGCTCTCATGGATGGCCGTAACGCTCCCAAACGGTTTGACCCTCGATATTCTAATTCCTTCGTGAAATTAATGAGCCCATAAGTAAATTGTATACTATATTCCTTCACTGAGCACGAAGTTATACTCTCGATACGCCGGCTTAGCTTCTTGAACGGTAAGGCATTCGGCAAATTCTTGACTTTATGGCAAATAGTAACGTTCACACACGGTGTGTCGCTCTATTTGAAAAATCACTCCGCGAATTAAGGAATCTATTGCCAATAATCTTCAGCAGCCTTACTCTGGGGATACCAGGTTTAACTTGCCGTAATACGGGATAGGTGAAGCTATTGACTTAGCCGTTCGTCACTTACAGAAGGTGGTAACGTCCTCGAACTGTTTGACCCTTGATCCATTAATTGATACATGATGTTAAGGTGCCCCTCACTTAAAGGGAGATTAATTTCTTTCTCCGAACACGAAGTTATACCCTCAATACGACTAGTTGGTTTTTCGAAGGACGTTCAGCGGACATACTCCTGGAATACCTGGTTTGACTATCGGAATAACGGGACAGCTGCACCTATATGCCTAGATGTGGGAATTTCAAATAAGGTGATGGAGTTCTAGAAAGGTTTGGCACTCTATCTCTATATTAGTACATGAAATTATGGTAACCCTCATTAAAATGAATACTAATTCGTGACACTGAACACTATGTTATTCTCTTGTCACAGCAGGTTAGTTGTTTGGAGAGTAAAGTCCTCGGTAAAACGTTTGACTTTATTGGAATTGGTAACGTTCTCCAACGGTTTGACGCTCGATCTTCTAATTCATATCTGAAGTTAAGGTGCCCGTCATGAAAATGAATACCAATTTGTTTCTCTGAACACGCAGTGATACTCACAATACAGCGCGATATATTCACGGAAACTAAGGTATCCGGTAGGGATTATAGGGTTACAGCAATTGATAACGTTCTCAAACGGACCGACGCTCTACTTTAATATTCAAACAGCGAATTAAGGGGTCCAATGCCAATAGTGTACAGCGGAATGACTCCCAGGATACCTGGTTTGGATATCGGAATAACATGACAGGAGAAGTTAGTTACTAAGCCGTTCAACTCTCATAGATCATGGTGACATTCTCGAACGGCTTTACACTCGATCTTCTAATTTATATACGAAAATTAGCTGTGCCTCTGCTATAATGTCCACTAATTTGTTTGCTTGATCGCTATGCGTGTCATTCGCTACAGCGGGTTAGGTTATAGAAACGGAATGTATTCGGTGAAAAGAATGATTCTGTAGCAATTGGTAATGATCTTCAACGGATTGGCCTGCTACTTTATTATTCATGCCTCGAAATGAGGTGTCTACTGCCAATACTGCTCAGCGGATTTATTCCCGGAATAGTCTCCGGTTAGTCTCTCCGAATAACAGGATTGGTGAAGCTATTCTGTTAGCCATTCGACTCTCAAGGAAGGTGGTAATGATCTCGAACGGTTTGGCACTCGAACTTCTAATTCATATTTGAATATAGGGTGTGATTCTGCTATAATATCTAACAATTTGTTTCCTTCAACATTATGCAAGACACACGCTACTGCGTGTTAGGTTCTCGGGAGGTAAGGTTTTTGGTAAAGAGAACGACGTTATATGAATTTTTATTGTTCTTGCGCGGTTTGACTAACTTCTTTCGTATTTATACCACGAATTAGGGTGCCCCTGGCGAATGCTGTTCAGCGCGATTACTACTGGAATACCTGGCTCGGCCGTCGGAATCACTGGACAGGTGAAGCTATTGACTAAGCTGTTCGACTCCCACAGGAGGTGTCATAATTCTGTAACGGTTTGTGTATCGATTTTGACATTAATAGATGAAAATGTGCTGTACGACAGCAAGAATGACTACTAATTGGTTTACGTGAACAATAACTAAGACACTGGCTACAGCGGGTTTCGTTCTCATAAGGTAAGGTCTTCAGTAAAACGTTTGACTTTATACCAATTCGTAACATTCTCCCACGGATTGACTCTCTACTCTAATATTCATACCGTGAATGATGGTGTCTATTGTCAATACTGTTTTGCGGGCTTACTTCGGGAATACCTAGTTTGTCTCTCCGAAAGACAGAATTTATGTAGCTATTGTCATAGTCGTTCGTCTCTCGCAGAAGGTGGCAACGTTCCGGAGCGGTTTGACCCTGGACCTTCTAATTCATACATCAACTTATAGTGACGATACTATATCGTATACTAATATCTTTCGATGAAGAGGAAGTTATAATCTCGTTACAGCGGGTGAAGTTGACGGTAGGTGCTGCCTTCGGTAAAACGTTTGGCTGTATAACAATTAGTATCGTCCTTAAAGGATTTGACGCCCTACTTTAATATTCAAATAGTGAATTAAGGAGTCAATTGCGAATAATGATCAGCGGATTCACTCTCGGAATAATTGCTCTGGCTCTGGGAATCACAGGACAGGTGAGGCTATTGACTTAGCCGTTCGATCCTCAATGAAGGTGGTAACGTTCTGGAATGGTTTGGCCCACGATCTTTATAGTTTGCTCATGAAATTAAGGTGCCCGTGACTAAAATGCCAACTAATTCGCTTCTCCGAAAACGAAGTTATACCGTCGATACAGGGGGTTAGCTTCTCGAAGGTAAGGCATTCGGTAAAAGGAATGAATTTGTACAAATTGGAAACGCATCCGTATGGTTTGGCGCTCTACATTGTAATCATACCGTGATATAAGGTGTTTAGTGCCAATACATTTCAGCAGATTTATTCTCAGAATAACATGTTTAACATTCGGTAACACAGGACAGGTGAAACGATGCACTTAGCTGCGCGACTCTGGAAGAAGGTGGAAACGTTCTGGATGAGTTTGCCTCGCCACCTTCTAATTCATACACGAAGATAAGGCCCCCGTCACTAAAATGAATACTAATGTCCTTCTCTGAATACGAAGTTACGCCCACGATGTAGCCGGATATGTCCCCAGAAGGAAAGGCATGCGATAAACAGTATGACGTTGTTTAAATTAGTAACGACCTCAAATAGTTTTACTCACCACTATAATATTCATACCGTGAGTTGCGGCGTCTACTGCCAATGCAGTTCAGCGGATTCACTCCCGTATTACCTGATTTGAGTCTCGGAATCACAGCATAGGTGAAGCTATTAACGTAGCCGTTGGACTCTCTAGGAGGGTATTAATGTCATCGAACGTGTTGACCATCGATATTCCAATTCATACATGAATTGAATGAACCTTGAATAAAGTGTATACTAATGTGCTTACCTAACCACAAAGTTATACTCTCGATAGCGCAGTTTAGTTTCGCGGGCTGTAAGGTCTTCGGTAAACGGGTTGACTTTATACCAATAGGTGACCTTCTCGAACGGTTTCACGATCTACTTTAGTCTTTCAAACCGTGATTTAAGGTGTCCGCTGCGAATAGTGTACATCGGACTGTCTCTCGGAATATCTGGTTTGACTATCGGAATAACAGTAGAGATGAAGCTATTGATACTTTGTTCGTCTCTCAACGAATGTGGGGTCGTTCTAGAAATGTTTGATTGTCGATTTTTCTATTCATTCATGACGATAGGTAGTTCTACTGCTACAATGTCTACGAATTTGTATTTCTGAACAGGAAGCTATATTCTCAATACACCGGGTTTTGATCTCATAGTGTAAGGTCTTATGTAAATCGTTTGACTTCAATCAATTGGTATCGTTCTCAAACGGCCTGTCGTTCTAATTTAATGTTCAATAAAATATGGTGTCCATTGCTATTAGAGTGGGACGCATTTATTCCTGGAATACCTGAACTGTCTCTCGGAATCACGCGGTAGGTGATGCTAATGACTTAGCTGTACGGCTCTCGAAGAAGGTGATATCATTCTCGAGCGACTTTATCCTCAATCCACCTATTAATAATCTGAAATTATAGTGCCCGCCTGCTAAAAGGACTATTAATTTGTTTCCGTGAACACTGAGCAAGACACATGCTACAGCGGGTAAGGTTCTCGGTGTATAACGTATCCGGTAAAAATTTGTCTCTTTAAAAATTGGTAATATTCTCCAACACTACGACTATGCCCTGTAACATTCGTACCGTTATATGAGGTGTCTCCTGCCGATACTGTTCACCGGATGGCGTCCCGGAATACCTGCTTTGGCTCATGGAATCAGAGGACAGGTGAATCTACTGACTAAGCTGTGCGACTCGCAAAGAGAGTGGTAACGTTCTGGAAGAGTTTGCTTCTAGGTCTTCTAATCCATATATGAAATTAAGGTGCCCGTCACAAAAATGTAAACCAATATGCTTCTCTGAGCACGAAGATATACTCTCTATACAGCGGGTTAGATTCTCGGACGGTAAGACATTAGGAAAATTGTTTTAATTTATAGCATCTGTAACGTTCTCTCACGGAGCAACGCTCTTTTTTAATATTCAGTCCGCGAATTAAAGTATCTATTGCCAATACTGTACAGCGCATTTACTGCTGGAATATCTCGTTTGACTTTCTCAATCACAGCATGTATGAAGCTAATGACATAGCCGTTTGAATCATGAAGAAGGTGGTAACTTTGTCGAGCGGTCTGACACTTAATCTTCTCATTCATAATGAAATTAAGGTCCCCGTCTCTAAAATATTTACTAGTTTGATCCGATGAACACGGAAATACACTCTCGATGAAGCCTGTGACGTTCGCGGAATGTACCGCCTTCGGTAAAACGTTTGACTTTATAAGAATTGGTATCGCTCTCAAACGGGTTGACGCTCAATTTTAGTATTCAAATCGTGATTGAAAGATTCTGTTGCCAATACTGTTCTACGGATTTACTCCAGGAATAGCTGGTCTGACTCTCCGAATCACAGTATAGGCGAAGCTATTCACTTCGGCGTTCGTCTCCCACAGAAGGTAGCAGCGACATCGAACTGATTGACCCTCGGATCTTCTAATTCATGCATGACTTTATGGTGCCGTCACTATATTGTGTTATAATATGTTTCCCGATACACGGAGTTATACTCCCGATACAGCGGGTTAGTTTGTCGGAAGGTGAGGTCATTGGCAATACGTTTGACTTTAAAGCGATTGCAATTGTTTCCAAACGCTTTGACAATGTATTTTATTATTCAAATCCTGAATCATTGTTTCTATTGACAATACTGTTCAGCGGATTTACGCCTGGAATACCAGGTTCCCCACTCCGAATCACACAATAGGTGATGCCACTGACTTAGCCGTTTGTCTCGCACAGAAGGTGGTAACGTTCCCCAACGGTTCGATTAGCGATTTGCTAATTATTACATGGAATTAAATTTCCCGGCACTAAATTGTATAATAAAATGTTTCTCTGTACGCGAAGTTATACTCTCGGTACAGCGGCATAGGTTCTCCGAAGGTAAGGCCTTGGGTAAAATGTTTGACAGTATAGCAACTGATAACGTACTACAATGTTTTGATACTGTCCATTAATATTCAAACCGTGAATTAGTGTATCCATTGCCAGTTCTATACAGGGTATTTACCCCCGGTGTACCTGGATTGCCATTTGGCATCACAGGACAGACGAAGCTATTGACTGAGCAGCTCGGCTCCCGAAGAAGATGGGTATGATCTCGAACAGTATGACAATCGATCCTCTAATTTATATATGAAAATAAGGTGTACATCTGCTATAATGTCTACTTATTGGTTTCTGTGCGCAGCCAGGATGCCACTCACTACAACGGGTTAGGTTCTAGGAAGGAAAGGTATTCCGTAATGTGAATGACATTATATGAATTTTTATTTTTCTTCCACGGTTTGACTTTCTATTTTCCTATTTATACCGGGACTTAAGGTATCCTTTGTCGATTTTGTACTTGCATTTACTCCCGGAATATCTGGTTTGACCTTCGGTATCACAGGATATATGAAGCTATTGACTTAGGCTGTTGACTTAGCCGTTCGTCTCTCACTGAATGAGGTAACATTCTCAAAAGGTTTGTCTCCCGATCTTCTGATTCATACATGAAGTTACGGTGCCCGTCACGGAAGTGAATACTAATTGTTTTCTTTGAACACGAAGTTATACTCTCCAAACGGCGAGATTGCTTCTCCGAAGGTAAGACCTTCGGTAAAGTCTTTGACTTTATACCACTTGGCAACGTTCTCCAGCGGTGTGACCCTGCACTTCAATGATCATGCAGTGAGTTGAGCTTAATATTGCCAATTGTGTTCAGCGCCTTTACTCCTGAAGTACCTCATTTGCATCTTGGAATCACAGGATGGCTGCAGATATTGACTTAGGTGTGTGACTTTCAAAGATGGTGATGACGCTCTCGAAATGTTTGTCATTCGATCTTCTAATTCCTGCACGAAAGTAAGGTGCGATCACTAAAATGTATTCTAATGTGTTTCTCTAAACACGATGTTATACTCTTGATACAGCGACTTATATTCTCGAGAGTTAAGGCCGTAGATAAAACGAGTGTCTCTATACCATCTGGCAACCATCTCCTACAGTTTGTCTTTCTACATTAATATTCATACCGCGATTTAAGGTGTCCATTGCCAATAGTATGCAGCGGATTCACTCCTGATATACCTGGTATGACTCTCGGAGTCACAAGTATAGCTGAAGCTGTTGTCTAAGGTGGGCCATTCTCGAAGAGGGTGGCAAAATCCTGGAATGGTTTGCCTCTCGATATGCTCATCCAAAGATCAAATTAAGGTGCCAGTGTCTACAATGTATACATATTTGTTTCCGATTACGTTAAGCAACCCACTCGCTGCAGCGGGTTAGCTTCTCGAAAGTTAATGCATTCGATAAAGAGTTTGACTCTTTAACTGTACGTATCGTTCTTCCATGTCATGTCCCTTTACTTTATTATTCAGACCGCGAATTGAGGCGTCTATTGCCAAAGCTGTTCGGTGTACTTACTCCTGGAATACCTGCATTGCCCTTCGGATTCATAGGATCGGAGAAGCTATAGTCCTAGCCGCTCGACTCAATAAAGATAGTAGTTACTTTCTCGCCCAATTTCACCCTCGATCTTCAAATTCATAAATGAAATTAATGTGTCTGTCACTAAAATGTACACTAATATGTTCCTCTGAACACGGTGTTATGCTCTGGGTACAGCGAGATAGGCTTTCGGTGGGTAAGGTTTACGGTAAAACGTGTGACTGAAAACCGATTGGTACCACGCTCAATCGGTTTGACGTTCTACTTTAATATTCTAATCTTGAATTAAGGTATCTGTAGCCAAAACTGATATGCGGACATACTCCGCGAATACCTTATTTGACTATCCGAATTACAGGATAGGTGAAGCTGTTGACGTAGCCGTTCGTTTCTCACACAAGGTGGTAGGGTTCTCGAACCCTTTATCCTCGATCTTCTAATTCAGGCATGGAATTAAGGTGCTTGTCACTAAAATGTATACCAGTTAGTACACCTGAACATGGTGCTGTACCTTCGATACGGCAAGTTAGCCTCTCGGACGGTAATGCTTTCTCTAAAGTGCTTCCCTTAACACCAGTTGGTAATGTTCCCCGATGGATTGACTCTATACTTTAATATTCGTACCGTGAAGGAAGGTGTCTATTCCAAAACTGTGCAGAGGATTTACTCCCGGCGTACATGATTTGTCTCAGGGAATCACAGGATAGGTGAAGCTGTTCACTCAGCCGTTCGACTCTCAAAGAGGGTGGTAATGTTCTTAAGCGTTTTGAACATCGATATTTGAATTAATACATGAATTTAGTATGCCGTCACTAAAACTTATACTAATGTGTTTCTCTAACAACGAAGTAGTACTCTAGATACGGCGGATTAGCTTCTCGGACAGTAAGGCTTTCGGTAAACCACTTGACTTTGTCGTAACTAGTAACGGTCTCAAACTATGTGACGCTCTATTTTAATATGCATACCCTGAATTAACGTGTACGTTGTCAATACCGTTTGGCGTATTTACTCCCGGGATACAAGGTTTGGCTCTCCGAATCGCAGGATACGTGAAGCTATTGCCTTAGCCATTCGTCTCTCATAAAAGGTGACAACGTTCCCGAACGGTATGACATTCGATCTTGTAACTCATACATGAACTTATGTTGCCCGTCACTAAAATGTGTACTAATGTCTTTATTTGAACACGAAGCCATACTCTGGGTGAAACAAGAGATGGTCGCGGAAGGTATGTCCTTCGGTTAATCGTTTGACTTTGTACCAATTGGCAATGCTCTCAAACGGTTTCACGCTCTACTTTACTATTCATGCCGTGAATTAATGTGTCTTTTGCCAATAATGTACAGCGAAGTTACTCCTGGATACCCTGGTTTGCCTCGCCGAGCAGGTGAAGCTATTTACTTAGCCGTTCCTCTCTTACGGAAGTTGGCAAGGTTCTCGAACAGTTTGAACATCGATCATCTAATTTATACATGAAGTAAATGAGCCCGTCAATGAAACGAAGATTTATTTCTATCGCTGAACAGGAAGTTACACTGTCGATACAGCCGGTTAATTTTTCGGAGGGTAAGGTCTTCGGTAAAACGTTTGTCTTTCTGGGAATTCGTAACGTTCTGAAACGGTTTGACGATCCACTTTTGCATTCATAACGTGAATTATGGTGTATATGGCCAATACAGTTCAGCGGATTTACTACCGTATTACCTGATATGAGTCTCGGAATCAGGGGATGGGTGAAACTAATGACATAACCGCTCGACTCTCAAGGAGGTTGGTAATGTTCCACACATTCTTCTAATTCATGTGAGAAATAAATGTGCTCCTCGCTAAGATATAGAATGGATCGTTCCTCCGAACTCGGTGATATACTCTCCATAATCCGGGTCATTTTGTTCGGGGGGTGAGGCATTCTGCACGAAGATTGACCCTACACGAATAGCTAATGTTCTACTACGGCTTGACGGCCACTTTTAATATTCAAACCGTGAATTGATATGTCTAATGCCAATAATGTCAACGGCATTTACTCCCGGAATACCTGGTTTATCTTTCGGAATAATACGATATGTGCAGCTACTGACTTAGCCGTTCGTCACCCATAGACGGTTGTAGCGTTCATGAACGGTTTGGGTATCAAGCTTCTAATTTATACATGAAGTAAAGGTGTCCGACAATAAGTTGTATTCTAATATGTTTCGCTAAACACGTAGCTATACTCGCGATAGAGCGTGCCAGATTCTCGGAAGGTAAGGAATTGTGTAAAAGGAATGAATTTATACAAATTAGTATCGTCCTCAAGCAGTTTGACGCCCTACTTTAATACGAAAACCGTGAGATAATGGGTATGTAGCCAATACTGATCGGCGGATTTACAGCCGGAATGACTCTTAGAATCACAAGACAGGTGAACCTACTGACTTAGCCCTTCGACTCTGAAAGTCGGTGATATCGTTCTCGAACGGTTTGACCCTCGACTTTCTAATCCATACTTGATATTAAGGCGCCCGTCACAGAAATTAAGTCCATCTTCTATCTCTGAACCCGAAGTAATACTCTCGAAACGGCGGGTTAGCTTCTCGGAAGGTAAGGTCTTCAGTAAAACGTCAGACTTTGTAGCAATTGGTAACGTTCTGGAGCGGTTTGACGGTATGCATTAATATTCAATCCGAGAATTGCGGTGCTACTTCCTCTACAGCTCAGCCGGAATGAATGGTGGTGATCCTCGGAATTACAGGATACGTGAAGTTATTGCAATAGGTATGCGATCCACAAAATAGGTGGTAGCGTTGTCGAATGGATTAACGCTCCAGCTTCTTATTCATGCATGAAATTAAGGAACATGTCACTAAAATGTATATTACTCTGCTTCTGTGTTTACGACATTATCCTTTCGATGCAACGGTTATGGTTCTCGGAGGGAAAAGTCATCGGTGAAAAGATTGACTCTATATCAATTGGTATCGTTCTACAACCGGTTGACCCTATACATTAGTATTCGAGCCGTAAATTGAGGTGTCTAAATACCAATACTATTAAGCGGATTTACGTCTGATATACCTGGTGTGGCTCTCGGAATCACGGGCTAGGTGAAGCGATTGACTTAGCCGTACGACTCTCAAAAGAGGTGCGACCCTTCTGGAGCTGTTCGATCGTCGACCATTCTACTCTTTCATGAATATAAGGTGTCTGTCTGTTAAAATGTCTGCAAATGCGTTCCTGTGGACCCCAAGCAAGACAATCGCTTCGACGACTTGATTTCTCTAAATGTATGGCATAACTTAAAAAGAATGACTTTATACCAATTAGTATTGTTCTCCGACAGTTTGACTCTCAACCTTATTCTTCATGCCGTGTATTAAGATGTGCATTGCCAATACTTTTGAGCTCATTGACTCCTATAACACGTGATCTGATTCTCGCAATCACAGGATAGGTGAAGCTATTGACATACATGTGCGACTTTCGAAGAAAGGGAGATAGTTCTCCAACGGTTCGACTCTCGATTTTGCTATTCATACATGAAAAAAAGCTGTCCGACTGCTAAAATATCTACTAAATTCTTTCTGCTTACACTAAGCAACACACTCCCTGCACCGGGTTGTGTTCTCGGAATGTATGGTAATTCTAAAACGGTTGACTTTATGCAAACTGGTAACGTTCTCAAACGGTTTCACTCTCTACGTTAATATTCAAACCATGAATTAAATTAGCCATTGCTAATATTGTACAGTTTATTAATTCTTGGAATTCCCAGTTCGTCTTTCGGAAACACAGGACAGGTGAAACTACTAACTTATCCGTTCGGGTGACAAAGAAGGTGGTAACATTCTCGACCGGTTTCGCCATTGACCTATTTATTTATACATGAAGACAAGGTGATCGTCACTGAAATGAATACTAATTTCTTTCGCTGCGTACGAGGTTGTACTCTCGATGTAGTGGGTGAGGTTCGCGCAAGTTAACTCCTTCGGAAAAAGGTTTGACGTTATAGCAATTAGTGACGTTCTGAAACGGACGGACGCTGTACTGTAATTATCATACCGTGAATTAAGGTGTCCATTGGCAATACGGTTCAGCGGATTTACTCCTGATATACATGGTTTGACAATCGGAATATCAGGATAAGTGATGCTTTTTACGTAACCGTTCGTCTCTCACAGAAGGTGGCAAGGTTCTCCAGCGGTTAGGCACTCGATCTTCAAATTCCGGCATGAATTTATCGTTCCCGTCACTATAATATAGACTAGTTTCCTTCCCTAAACTTGATGATATACTCTCAATTCAGAGGGTTAGGTTCTCGGAAGGCACAGCTGTCGGGAGAAAGTTCGACTCTATACCAAGAGGTAACGTTCTACAGCGATTTGACTCTGATTTTAATATTTATACCGTGAATTAGGTTGCCTGATGCCAATACTGTAAGCCGATTTACTCCCTGAATATCTGGTTTGATTCGGAAAGACAGGATATATGAAGCTCTTGTCTTAGGCCTTCGTGTCCCGCAGAAGGTGACATCGTTCTCAATCGGATTGACACACGACCTTCCAATTCATACATGAAGTTAAGGTGCTCGTCAGTAAATGTGTACTATTGCGTACCTCAGAACACGGTGTTATACTTCAGATTCAGCAGGCTATATTTCGGAGGGTTGAGCATACTGTATGATGTTTGACCCTACAACTATAGGTATTGTTCTACAAAGATTTGACGGTCTTCTTAAATATTTAAACCGTGTATTGTGGTGTCTATTGCAAATACTCTTCCGCGGACTTACTCCCGGTTTTCCCGGGTCGACTCGCGGATACTCGGGGTTCGTGATGGTATTTACTTAGCCGTTCGTCTCTCATAGATGGTGGTAGCTTTCTCGAACGGTTTGACCCTTAATCTACATAATCATAATGAAATAAATATCACCGTCACTAAAATGTTTAATAATGTGTTTTTCCCTATACACGTAGCTATACTCTCGATACGGTTGGTTAACGTCTCGGGCGGTAAGGCTGTCGGTATAACGTTTGACTCTATATCTATTAGTAACGTTTTCACACGGTGTGTCGCTCTATTTTATCGATCACTCCACGAAATATGGCATCTATTGCCAATAATGTTCTCCGGATTTATTCCAGGAATACCTCATTTGACTCTCGGGATCACAGGACAGGTGAAGCTATTATCCTAGCCATTCGAATCTGGAAGAGGTTGGTAACATTCTCGAACGGTTTGACCATCGATATCTTAATTCATACAGGTATTTAAGGTGACGCCACTAAAATGTATGATAATGTGTTTCTCTAGACACGAATTTATACTCCCGATACGGACGGATAGCATCTCAGTGGGCAGAGCGGTCGGTAAATTGTTTGACTCTATACCAATAGGTAACGTTCTACAATGGTTTGACGGTCTTCTTTAATATTGAAGCCGTGTACTAATGTGTCCATTGCCAATATTTACAGCGGATTTGCTCCCGTAATGCCCGGTTTGTCTCTTGGAATACCAGGATATGTGAAGTTATTGACTTAGCCGTTCGTCTCTCACAGCAGGTGGCAACGTTCTCGAAAAGATATACTCATGATTCTTCTATTCATATATGTAAATGACGTGCCCGTCATAGAAATGTATACCAATATCTTTCTGCAAACACAATGATATACGCTTGTCACAGCGGGTTAGGTTCACACAAGTTACGGTATGATGAAGAAGAAGGACTTTGTACGAACTGTTATTGTTCTCCAAGGATTTGACATTTACATTAATATACATACCTCGAATTGAAGAGTTTATTGCCAATAGGTTCCAGCGTACAATCTCCCGCAATGCATGGCTTGACTCTCGTATTCGCGGGATAGGTGAAGCTGTTGACATAGCTGTGCAATCCTCCAAGAAGGTACTAACATTCTGGGACGGCTTGACCCATGATCTTCCAATTGATGCATGAAATGAAAGTGCTCGTCCTTGAAATGCATACTAATTTCGTTTTCTGGACACGAAGTTATACTCTCAATGAAGCGTGTGATGTTCGCGGTAAGTATTCTCAAACGATTTGACACTCAATTTTAATATTCCAACCGTGGCTAAAGTGGCCTATTGCCAATACTAATCAGCAGATTTATTCCAGAAGTATCTAGTATGATTCTCGGAATTACAGAACAGGTGTAGCTATTGACATAGCCGTTCGAATCTCACACAAGGTGGTAACGATCTCTCACGGTTTGACCCTCGATCTTCTAACTCATACGGGAAGATAGGGTGCCCATCACTGAAATGAATGCTAATTTCATTCACTGAATTCGATGTTATACTACCGATGCACAGGTTCGGGTCCTTGGAAACTAAAGCCATCGGTAGAACGTTTGTGTTTATATTATAATTTGCTTCTGTGAACACGAAGTCGTACTGTCGATACAGCGGGTTAGGTTCTTGGAAGGAACGGACTTCGGTAAAGCGATTGACTTCATAGCGATTGGTAACGCTTTCAAGCGATTTGATATCTCTACTTTAATATTGAGACCGTAAAGTGAAGTGTCTATTGCGAATACTGTTCAACGGATTTACTCCAGGAATCCCTGGATTGGCTCTCGGAATCGCAGGATAGGTGAAGCTATTGACTTAGACGTATGTATCTCAAAGATGATGGAAACGCTCTCGAACGGTTTGACCCTCGACCTTCTAAATCGCACATGAAATTACGGTAGGCGACACTAAAATGTATACTAGTTTTCTTCCCTGATGACGAAGTTATACTTACGGAAGTGCGATTTAACTTCTCGGAAGGTAGAGGCTTCTGTATGAAATTACCTCTATAGGAATAGGTAACGTTCTACAGCGGTTTGGCTCTGTACCTTAATATTCATACCGTGAATTAAGGTGTCTAATGCCAATAATATGCAGCGGAGTTACACCCGGAATACCTGGTTTCATTCTCGGAATAGCAGGATATGTGAAGTGATTAACTTAGCCGTTCGTCTCAAAAAGGTGGAGGTAACGTTCTCCAACGGTTTGACACTCGTTCTCTTCATTCATACGTGAAGTTAAGGTGCCCGTCACATAAATGAATACTAATTTCTATCTCTGAACATGAACTTATTCTCTCGATGAAGACGATGAAGTTCCCGGAAGGTATGGTCTTCGGTAAAACGTTTGACTTTATATCAATTTGTAACGTTCTCAGACGGTTAAAGCCTGTACTTCAGCTTTCATTCCGAGAAATAATATGTTTATTGCCAATACTGTTGATCGGATTGACTCCCGGAGTACCTGCTCTGACTATCGAAATATTAGGATAGGTAAAGATATTGACTCGTCCATTTGACTCTCAAAGAGAGTCGCAACGTTCTCGAACGGTTTGATCATCGGCTCTCTACTTCATACATGAAGTTAAGTTGCCTGACACTGTAGTAGCTACCAATTTCTTTCTCTTATCACGATGCTATGCTCTCGATACGACGTGTTAGCTTCTCCGAAGGGAGGGCTATCGGTGGAATTTTTGATTCCATATCAATACGTAACGTTGGGCATCGATTTAACGGTCTGCTACTAAATTCAAACCGTGTATTAAGGTGTCTATTGCCGATTCTGATCAGCAGATTTAATCCAGGCATACATGCTATGACCCTCGGAAGAACAGGATATGTGAAGCTGTTGACTTAGCCGATCGATTCTCAATGAAGGTAGAAACGTACTCGGACGCTTTGACTCTCGATGCCGATATTTCTACACATACAGGTCATGTTCGTCCGCCAAAATGTCATGTAATTTGTGACAGTATGCATTAAGCAGGACACTCATTACAGCGGGGTAGGTTCTCTGATGGTATGGTATTCGGTAGAAGGAATGACTTTATACGAAATGGTTATGATCTCCGATTGTTTGGCTCCCAACAGTAATATTCATACCGAGAATTAATGTGTCGGTAGCCAATAAATTTCATCGGACTTACTCCCAGATTGCCTGATTTGGCACTCAGATTCACATGGAAGATGAAGCAATAGACTTAGCCGTTCGGCCCTAAAAGAGGGTGGTAATGTCCTCGAACGGTCTGACCATCGACGTTCCAATTCATACATAAAATTAAGGTGCCCCTCACTGAAATGAGTACTAATTTCTTTCTCTGAACACGAAGTTATGCTCTCGATGAAGCGGGTCAGTTTTTCGGAGCGTAGGGCATTGTGCAAGAAGTTAGACCATACATTAATGGGTGACGTTCTGCTACGGCATGACGGCCTGCACTAATATTAAAACTGCGAATTGGGATGTCTGCTGCCAATACTGTACACCGAATTTACTGCCGGAATATCTAGTTTAACTATCAGAATCACACGATATGTGAAGCTATAGACTTAGGCGTTCGTCTCTCGTAGAAGGTGGTAACGTTCTCAAACGGTTTGACGCTCTACTTTTATATTCAAACCGTGAATTATGGCGTCTATTGCCCATACTGTTCAGTGCACTTACTCGCGGAATACCTGGTAAGACACTCCGAATCACAGGATAAGTGAAGCTATTGACTTAGCCGTTCGACTATCGCAGAAGGTTGTAACGATCACTAACCGTTTGACCCTCCATCTTCTAATTAATACATGAAATTATGGTGCTCGTCACTATAATGTACATTAGTTCGTACATCTGAACATGGTGTTATACTCCCGATATCATCGGGATAGTTTTTCGGACGATAAGGTCTTCGGTAAAACGTTTGAATTTATAGAAATTGGAAACATTCTCAAACTGTATAATGCTGCATGTTAATCCTGAAACCGTGAGCTAAGGTTTCCAAATGCAATACTCGTCAGTGGATTTACTCCCGGATTACCTGATTTGACTTTCGGAAACACAGGATAGGTGCAGCTATTATCTTGTGCGATCGAACCTCAATGACGGTGGGTACGATTCCCAACGGTATGGCCCTCGATCTTTATATTTCATACATGAAATTAAGGTGCCCGTCACGGAAATCAATAATAATTTGCTTCTCTGAAAACGAAGTTTTCAAGAACCCTCGACAGTGCGGATAGTCTTCAAGGAAGGTAAGGCCATCTGTATGAAGTTAAGGAATCTATAGGAATATGTAACGTTCTCCAGCGGTTTGACTTTGTAAATAAATATTCATATCGTGAATTAATGTGCCCCTTGTCACATCTGTGCCGGACATTTACTGCCGGTGTTCCTGGTTTGGCCCTCGGGATCACAGGATAGCTGAAACTATTGACTTAGCCGTCCGACTCTAGAAGAGTGTAGTTACGTTCTCGTACTGTTTGGCTCCCGATTTTGCTATTTATACATGGAATTAACGTGCCCGCCTGTTGCAGTTGTGACAAATTTGTTTCCGGCAACATTAAGCAAGGCACTCGCTATAGCGGGTTATGTTCTCTTACGGTAGGGTACTCGGTAAAGGAATGAAATTATACGAGGTGTTAATGCTCTTCGACAGTTTGACGCTCTACATTAATATTCAAGCCTTGAATTATGGTGTCTATTGCCAATAGTGTACAGCTGGTTCATTCCCGTAATAACTGATTTGTCTATCGGAATCCGAAGTATAGGTGAAGCTATTGTGTTACATGTGCGATTTCACAATGAAGGTGGAAACATTCTGGAACCGTTTGCCTGTCGATCTTCTCTTGCATACATGATATTAATATGCCCGTCACTACCATGTATAATAATTTTGTATCTCTGACGACGAAGATATACTCTCGATAAAGCGGGTTAGGTTATGCGATTGTAAGGTATGCGATGGATAGCATGGCGTTATACCAATTGGCATAGTTCTCAAACGGATTGTCTCTCTACTTAAATATCCATACCGTGAGTCAATGTGTCCATTGCCATTGCTGTCCAGCGGATTGACTCCCGGAATACATAATTTGCCTATCGGAATCACAGGATAGGTTAAGCTATTGACATGGCCGTCCGACACCCAAAGATGGTGGGAATAATCTAGAACGGTTTGATATGAGACTGTCTAATACATACATGAAGCGAAGGTGCTTGACACTAAAATGTATACTGGTCCGTACCCCTGAACACGAAGTTATATTTGCTATACTGTTATGCCTGATTTGACACCCGGAATCACAGGATAGGTGATGCTACTAACTTATCTGTGCGAAACATAACGAGAGTGATGACGATTTCCAACGGTCGTATCACGACCTTCATATTCAGACGTGAAATTACGGTGCGCATAACTGAAGTGTAAACTAATTTGTATCTATGAATACGAAATAATACTGTGGATTCGATGGATTTGTTTCTCTGACGGTATGGTACTCGGAAAAAGAATTACTTCATTGAAGTTTGAAACTTATAAAACGGTTTGGCGCTCTTCTTCAATATTCAAACCTTGCATTTAGGAGTCTGATCGCCCATACTGTTCAGCGTATTCACTCCCGGAGTATCCTGTGTGACTCTCGGAATCACAGGATAGGTAACGCTATGGACGTAGATTTGCGACTCTCAAGGATGGCGGCGGCGTTCTCGAAAGGTCTGACTCTCGCTTTTAATATTCATACATGGCACTAATGTGTCGGTCTGCTAATATGTCTATGAACTTGTTTCCGCGAAAAGTATGCCGGCCACTTCCAACAACGGGATAGGTGCCTCGGAAAGTAGCTTCTTCCGTAAAAAGTTTGATTGTATACGATTAGATAACGTTCTACAACGGTTTGACGCTCTACTTTAGTATATATACCGTGAAATATGGTGACTAATGCCAATATTCAACGGCGGATTTACTCGCGGTACACGCTGTTTGCATAACTGAATCACAAAGGAGGTGAAACTATTGACTTAGCCGGTCGACACTGAAAGATGGTGCTAACGTTCTCGAACGGTTTGGCTCGCGATATTGCTAGTCATACATGAAAATAAGGTGTCCGTCTGCCAGCATTCCAGCTAATTTTTATCCTTGAACACTAGGGTAGACACTTGCTACCTCGGGTTAGTCTTTCGGCGGGTAATGTCTTCTGTAAAACGTTTGACTTTATACAAATTCCATACGTTCTCAATCGGCTTTAAGCTCTGTTTCCATATCCAAACAGTGATTTAATGTGTCTGTTTCCTATATGGTTCTGCAGATTGATCCCGCATTACATGGTTTGAGTATCAGAAGCGCAGGCTAGATGAAGCTACTGACTGTGCGACTCGCAGAAAAGGTGGTAACCTTGTCGAAATATTTGAATCTCAATCTTCCTATTCAAACGTGAAATTAAAATGACCGTATCTAAAATGTATAATAATTTATTTCTCGGAACATGAAGTTACACTCTCGATACAGCGGGTAAGGTTCTCGATGGGTAAGGTCTTCGGCAATACGATTGGCATTATACAAATTTGTACAGTTCTCAAACATACTGACCCTTTACTTTAATATGCTAACCGAGAACTAAAGTGTCTAGGGCCAAAACTGTTCCGCGGACATACCTACGGTACAGCTGGTTTGGCGCTCGGACTCGCAGGATTGGTGATGCTGTTGACAACCGATCGGCTCCCAAAGATGGAGGTATCGATTTCTAACGCATAGACACTCGATCTTGAAATTTATACATGAAAATGTGGTGCCCGCCTGGTAACTTGTTTACTAGTTTGTTTCCGCGAATATTGAGCAAGGCACTCGCTACAGCAGGTTAGGTTGACGGTTGGTAGGGTATTCGGTAAAAAGAATGGCTTTGTACGTATAGGTAACATTCTGCATCGGTTTGACGCTTTATGTTAATATTCAGTCCGTGAATTGAGGGGTAAATTGCCAGTACTGGTCTGCGGATTTACTCCGGGAGTACATGGTTTGACTCTCGAAATCAGAGGATACGTGTGGCTATTGACATAGCCGTTCACATTTCAAGGAAGGTTGTCTCATTCTCGAAAGGTTGGACACTCGATTTTCGAATTCATACATGAATTTGTGGTTCCCGTCACTGAAATGAAAACTCGTTTCCTTTTCAGAACACGAACTTATTCTGTCGATGAAGCCGGTGGGGTTCGGTCAAGGTAATTACTTCGGTAAGACACTTGACTTTGTACCAATTGGTAGCGCTCTCAAACGGTTTGGCGCTCCATTTTATTTTTCAATCCGTGATTTTAGGTGTCTATTGCCAATACTCTTTAGCGTATATACTCCTGATATACCTAGTGTGACTTTCGGAAGCGCAGGATAGGTGAAACACTTGTGTTATATGTGCGATATCACAAACAAGGTGTAAAGTTCTGGAACAGTTTGCTTCTCGATTTTCTCATGAATACATGCAATTATGGTGCCCGTCTCTACAATGTATACTAATTGGTACCTCTGACCACGATGTTATACTCTCGATACAGAGGGTTGGGTTCTCGGGAGGTAAGGTATTCGGTAAAGTGTATGACGTCATAACAATTGGTAATATTCTTCTCCGATTTGACTCTGTACTATAATATTCAAGCAGTCGATTTGGGTGTCCGTTGCCAATAGTGTACAGCGTCTTCGCGCCCGGAATAACTCGATTGACACACGAAATCGCACGGCTAGTTGAACTATTAACTTAGCCGTTCGACCCTCGATGAAGGTGGTAACGATCCCGGACGGTTTGACCATCGATCTTCTAATTCATACATGTAATTAAGGTGCCCGTCACTAAAATACGTATTAATTTGTTCCTCTGGACACGATGATATACCATCGGTACAGTGGAGTCGACATTCGGAAGGTTATGTCTTCAGTAAAATGCGTGACCTTATGCCAACATATGACGTTCTCAAAAGATCGACGCTCTGCTTATATATCAAAACCGCGAATTAAGGTGTCTAATGCCAATATTGTTGAGTGGACTTACTCCCGGAATAACTGGTTTGACTCTCGGAACGCAAGACAAGTAGTGCCATTTACTTAGCTGTGCGAATCCCAAAAGGTTTGTAACGTTGTGAATCGGTATGACGCTCGGTCGTCATATTCGTACGTGGAATTAATGAACCCTTAACTAACCTGTATACTAATTTGCTTCAGTGAAATCGTAGTTATACTCTCGATACGGTGGGATTGGTTCTCCAAAGATAAGGTGCTGTTTAAGGAGAATGACTTTATACCAATAGGTAAGGTTCTACAACGGTTTGAGACTGTTCTTTAATATGCTAACCGTCAACTAAGGTGTATATAATCTATATCGTATAGGGGACTTCCTCCTGGAGTAACGGGTTTGACTCCCGGTATCACTATATATGAGAAGTTATTAACTTATCCGTCCGACTCTCAAAGAAAATGGTAGCGTTTCTGGAATGTTTGACTCTCGATCTTCTAATTCATAGATGAAATCAAGGTGCTGTCATTAAAATGTATACTAGTTCCCTTCTCTGGGTAAAAATATATACTCGCGATACAGCGGGTTAGCTTCTTGGTCTGTATTGCCTTTAGTAAAAAATTTGTCTCCATGCCAATAGTTAACGTTCTACAACGGCTTGACACTCTACTTCAATTTTCAAGCCGTGAATTGAGGTGCCCAGAGGCAATATTTTCAGCGGATTTCGATCAGGAATACCTGTGTTGATTCTTGGATTCACAGCATAGACGAAGCTACTGACTTGGCCGTTCGACTCTGAAACAGGATAGTGACGTTCTGGAAAGGTTTGACGCTCGATCTAATAATTCGTATATTAAATTAAGGTGCCCGTCACTAAAGTGAATAGCAATGTGTTTCTCTGAACACAACGATATACTCCCGATAGAGCGGAATAGGTGTTCGGAAGCTAATTCATTCTGTAACAAGTTTTTATTTATCCTAATAGGTAATGTTATACAACAGATTGAGGTTCTACTTTAATATTCGTATCGAGAATTAAGGAGTCTATTGCCAATACTATTCAGCGCATATACACCTGGAATACCAGGTGTGACTCTCAGAATAATCAGAAACGGTGTAGCTATTGACTCAGCAGTTCGAGGCTGAAAGAAGGTCGCAACGATCTCGAACGATTTGACCCTCGATCTTCTAGGCCCTGCAAGAAGTTAACGTGCCCGTCATTGAAATGAAGACTAATTTCTTCGTCTAAACAAGGAGTTATACACTTGATGATGCAGGCGTGGTTCGCGGAAGGTGAGGTCCACGGTAATACTTTCGACTTCACAGTAATTTGTAACGTTCACATACGATCTAGCGCTCTATTCTAATATCCGAACAGTGAATTCAGGCCTTTATAGCCAATACTGAGCAGCGGATTTACTCTCGGAATACCCAGTTTGACTTTCGGAATCACAGGATATGTGGAGCTATTAACTTATCCGTTCGTCTCACACAGAAGATGGTAGCGTTCTCAAACGGCTTGTCCCTCGATGTTCATGCATGACATTGAGGTGCCCGCCACTGTAATGGGAACCATTTCCTCTCTCTGAGCGCGAAGGTATAGTCTCGATGAATCTTGTGAGGTTCGCGGATGGTAAGGACTTCGGTAAAGCGTTTGACTTTATACCAATTGGTAACGCATTCAAACGGTTTTACGCTCTATTTTAATATTGAAACCATGAATTAAGGTGTCTATTGCCAAAACTAATCAGCGTAGTCACTCCCGGAATGCCTGACTTCTCTCTCCGAATCACAGGATAATTGAAGCTATTGACTTAGCCGTTCTTCACTAACAGCAAGTGGTAACGTTATCGTACCATTTGACCTACGATCATCTAATTCATGCATGAAACTAAGGTGCTTGCCGCTAAATTGAATACTGCTTCGTACTTCCGATCGCGCTGTCATACTCTCGTCACAGCGGGTCAGTTTTTCGGAGGGTAGGGCATTCTGTACGACGTTTAAGCCTACTCGAATTATGAATGTTCATCAACGGCTTGTCAGCCTGCATTTATATTCCAACTCTGATTTGTGGTGTCCACTGCCAATACTGTTCAGCGCATTTACACTCGGAATATCTAGTTTGACTCTCGGAATCACAACTATTGGTGAAGCTGTTGACTTAGCCATTCGACTCTAGATGAAGGGGGTAACGATCTCAAGCGCTTCGACGCCCGATCTTCTGATTCATACCAGAAATTAAGGTGTACGTCACTAAAATGTATACTAATTTGATTCTCCAGACACGAGGTTATACTCTCGTTACAGCGGTGTATGTTCTCGAAAGGTGAGGCCCTCGGTAAATAGTTTGACACTATACCAATAGATATCGTTCTACATAGCTTTGTCTTTGTACTTTAAAGTTCACACAACGAGTTGAGGTGTTGATTGCTAATACTCTACGGCGAAATTACTTCGGGACGACCTGGTTTGACTCTCGTAACCAAAGGGTGGGAGAAGCTATAGACATTGCAGTTCGACCATTAAAGAAGGTGGTAACGTTCTAAAACGGTTTGGCCCCCGATCATGTATTTGATAATTGATATTCCGCTGCCCGTCACTATAATTTATACTAATTTCTACCGTGATCCAGAAGGTACAGTCTCGAAACAACCAGATGGGTTGTCGAAGGTATGGCCTTCAATAAATAGTTTGACTACACGCCAATACGTAACGTTCTACAATGGCATGAATCGGCAGTTCATATTTCATTCCGCGAATTAATATGTTCATTGAAAATATTAGTCAATATATTTACTACCAGTATACCACGTTTAACACTAAGAATCACAGGATAGGTGGAACTATTGACGTAGCCGTTCGTCCCTCACAAAATGTGGCAACGTTCTCGTGCAGTCTGACACTCGATCTTCTAAATCATACATGATGATGAGGTCCCCGCCACTGAAATGAAAATTGATTTCATTCTGTGAGCAAGAACTGATAATCTCGATCAAACAGGTGAGATTCGGGGAAGGTAACGCCTTCGCTAAAATGATTGACTTCATATCAATTTGTAACGCTCTGAATCGCTCTGATGCTCTACTTTAATACTCAAACCGAGAATGAAGGTGTCAATTGCCAATAATATTCAGCGGACTTAATCTCGGTTTTCTCGGGATGCCTCTCGAAATGACGGGATAGGTGAAGCTATTAACTTGACCGTTCGAATCTCATAGAGGGTGGTAACGATCAGGAACGACTTGCCTCTCGACCTTCTCATTCATGCATGAACTTATGGCGCCCGTCACTACAATGCATATTAATTTGTATCTCTTCACACGAAGGTATATTCTCGGTACGGTGAGTTAAGTTCTCTGATGGTATGGCTTTCGATAAACCTTTTGTCACTCTACCCGTAGATATCGTACTACAAAGTTTTGGCTCCACACTTTAATATTCGACCTGTGAACTATGATGCCCATTCCCAATAGTGTATAGCGGATTGACTCCAGGGATGCCTGGTTTGTATATCAGAATCGCAGGATAGGGGAAGCTAATGATCTAGCCGTTCGACTCTCAAAGAATATGGTAACGTTCTCGGACGGTCTGACCATCGATCTTCCTATTTATACATGTTATTACAGTGTGCCTCTGCTAAAATGTCTACTGATTTGTTTCTCTGATCTCAAACTTATACCCAAGATATAGCGGGTTATGTTGACGGTAGGTACGATATCCGGTAATGACTATGAGTCTGTGAGAGACGCACGGCTAAGTCATCACCTTCGCCTATCTTGTGATTCAATTCAAGTGACCTTGATTCAAGGTATGTATACTATAATGGAGAGTCCAACCGTCGGGGAATAATACCCATCCTTACAGAGAAAACTGTTAAGGAAGGCACTACATTCCGAGAACCAAACCCGCTGTATGAAGAGTATAACTACGTGTTCGGAGAAAGGAATGAGCATACTTTTCAGCGTCGAACAATTTAATTGCCTGCATGCATTATAGGATCGAGCTTCAACCCCTTCCATAGCGTTACCACCTTCTGTGAGAGGCGAACGCCTAAGTTCGATTGATGGTCAAACCGTTCGAGAACCAGGTGTTCCTGGAATAAATCCGCTGAACATTATTGTAAATAGAAATGTTAATTCACGGTATGAATATTAAAGTAGGGAGACAGTTTGAGAACGGTACCAATTGGTATAAAGTGAAACGGTATGAACACTTAAATTGAGCGTCAAATCATCTGAGAACGTAAGCAATTGTTATAAAGTCAAACGTTTTACCAAAGGCCGTACCTTCCGCGAGCCACACGGTATGATGATTAAACTACAGTGTCAGACCGTTGTGGATCGTTAGCAAATTGTATATATCCGTATTTCTTACCGAAGACCTTATCTTCCGCGAACCTAATCTGTTGTATCGAAAATGTAACTTCGGGTTGAGAGAAACATGCTGGTTTACGTTTCAATGAGGGGCACCCATATTTCATGTATAAGATAGAACATCCAGGGCTAATCCGTTCGAGAGTAATACCACTTTTTCGAGATTCGAACTGCCAAGTGTATAACTACACCTATCCTCTGACTCCGAGACTCTAACCAGGTACTCCGGGAGTAAATGCGCTCAACAGTATTTGCAATAGACACCTTAATGCATGGTTTGAATATTAACGTTATGCGTCAAAACGATGCAGAATGATACCTATTATTATCAAGCCGTTCCTATTATCGAATACCTTACCATCACAGATCCTAATATGCTGTAGCGATAGACATGCTTAATGTTCACGGAAACAAACTAGTACATATGTTGGCAGGCAGGCATCACATTTTCATGTATTAATTTCAAAATCGACAGACAAACCGTTAGATATCGATACAACCTTCTATGGAAGTCGAATGACTATCAATAGCATCATGCATCGGAAAACGCGGGAAGGCCCCGGAAAGCGTGGAATGGCGTCAGAAAGTGCCAGAATGCGCGGGAAAGGAGCCTAAAAGCGCAAGAACGCGAAAACAACGTCACCAGAACAACAAGATAAAGGGTCAATGCCGAGCCTGAAGCTAGGCACAATTGAAGTCAGCGTAACGCTTCAGAGGACAAAAGTCCCCAATGGATCCCAAAAGGTAGAGATGAAGACGAGTGCCGAGGATAAAGAGGGCAGTCTTAGCTCTACCCCGACGAAGCGCCGACCCGAATGGGAGAACAAAACATCAAAAACAACGATGACCACTACCGTCCCGGAAATTGTGAATTAGGCAATCGAAATAGAAAATAAAATGCTGGCGTACTACGTGGACCCAGCATAGAAAATAAGCAATGAACAAGTTTCTGCAGTCATGGAGAAATTCATGGACATGCGCAAACTCGTGGAGCAACTCTCGCTCCAGAGCAACTTCCTCTCCGGAAAGCTGGAGGAGAGAGAGGCAGCATGAGCGGCCACCAACAACGGCGCTGACCGGCGCCGTGAAGGAGACGCTTTAGGCCACGATGCGACTCGAAACCGCGACATAGAAGACCGCACCGAGCGGACAACTGAGCTACGCAGCGAAGGTCAGAATGACCAGCAAGGCCGTTCCTGCTTCGGCGGTAAAGCCGTCACGGAACGTAGTCATGATCTATCCGGGCGCTGTAACACCAGAAATAAAAACGAGCAAAGAGTCCCGAGAGGCAGTCTTCACACTAGTTAACCACAAGAAGAGGGGTATCCAAATAAAGTCCCTACGCCCGGCACAGGGAAACGGTACCGTGGTCGAGACCAAGACGGCCGAGGACCTCAAGGCGTTCACCGAGAACGCAAAGCTAAGGAATATCGGCCTCCAGGCAAAGACTCCTTCTCAGAGACGATCGCGGATGATCGTATACGGCATCCCGCGAGAAATGGCGTAGGAAGAGATAATCTCATGCCTATAAAAGCAAAATGAGGACCGATTAACGGAGGAGGAAGCGCAGGAGATAAAATTCTGTTTCGGAACCGGGAAAAAGGACTCAGTAGAAACAAACTGGGTCAAAGATGTCGACCAAGCCACCAGGGCGAAGTTGCTAACGAGCAAGCTGTTCATATCCTGGAACGCTTGCAAAGTGCGCGACATCATAGCGGTCAGTAGATGCTACAAGTGCTAAGGTTTCGGGCACGTAGCGAAGCACTGTAGGCAGAAACACGAGACGTGTGGCCACTGTATGGGGATCGGACACGACATAAACGCGTGTCCGAACAAGGAAGAGAAAGTAGTTTGCGTGAACTGCAAGAAATGCGGCAAGGACAGCTACCATGCAGCCTCCAGCATGAGTTGCCCGAACTACAAGGCCGCGCTCGAGAGGACCGTTGCTAGAACATAACTCTGGCAACGGCATCCAGAAGGAGATACGGATGCTGCAAATCAACATGCACAGATCGACGCTCGAACCACACGAGGTTAGGTTGCAGATGGAAATAACGGGCGCAAGCGTTATACTTATGCAAGAGCCCTATACAATTGGAGGCAATGTACCCGGTTTTGGTACGAGTGTCGCGATCGTCGGTCGCGGAACGGGTGTCGCACAAAAGACGGTGGGCGTCAAAAGAAATCATCTCTCGGCTGTCGAAATCGCGAGTCTGTGCACGAGGCACTGTGCTTGTGTGCAGATAAGCGACGGTGATACCGAGATTTACGTGGTAAGCCAATATTTTCCTACGGCGGAAAATTTAGAAATCGGCATCGCACAGCTGGATAGAGTGCTGACGGCGCTGTGGGGTAGAAGGGTCATCGTCGGAGCGGTCGTAAGCGCATAGTCGCCCCTATGGTTCAGCAGGGTGCTCGACGAGCGTGGCGAGCTCCTCGATGGCCTGATTTCCCAGCACGTCCTGATAGTGCTAAGCCACCCGTGCGATGTAACTACTTTCGAAACTACTCGGGGAAAGCCAAACATCGACGTGACGCTCGAATCACCGGAGGCACTACCGCTCGTGCACGAATGGAAAGTGCTCGAGGGCGGAACCTCCAGTGACCACAGAATACTGGATACGCAACTTAACCTCAAGAAGAGGAAATCGGCGCCACCACCACTATCACCGCGCTACAACACGAATAATGCCGAGCGGAAATATTTCCAGCAAGTCATAATTGATGAGAACAGGAAACAGGAAATTATTATGATGAAAGAAGAAGAAGATGTGGAGGAAATGGCCGCCGAGCTGGAGCTGATCCTAACCAAAGCCTGCGACGCGGCCATTCCGAGGACGAAATGGCACGAGAGGTATATCCCGTGGTGGACCGAAGAACTGACACGGTCCAAAAGGGAGGCCTACAATGCGAGAAGAATATATCAGGGGACTAAGGACCCCGAACCCAGGGAATGGGAGAAACAACGGTATCGCGACCAGCGAAAGAAATATTTCAGAGTGGTGACGAACGCGAAGATCCAGAACTGGCACCAGTTCGTCACCATCGAAGGAAATAGAGAGCCCTGGGGAATCGTCTACAAGACCGCCCTCGGGAAGCTGAAGAGAGAAGAGGCCACGTGCGGAATACGCACGGCGCACTGAGAAACCTCGGACTGGAGATCTACTGCCGCGGCCCTGCTTACCGCACTAGTCAATAACGGCAACCGAGATCCGCGAGGACTCGGCGAACCCCACGGAGGCAGCGGACAGCCCTTCATTCACGCAAGAAGAACATAGCTGTGCAATCGCGCGACTATGAAAGGGAAAGTGCCCCGGTCCCGAACGAATCCAGGCCGAAGTAATCCAGCGAGCCTGGAGAAGCCTTAACAACGTGCCCCTCAGGGTCTTCAACGCGTGTTTAGAGTGGGGAGTATTCCCGAAGAGGTTGAAAGTTGGCATCGTTGTCGCCATTCCGAAAGGACCGGACCGACGTAGAAGTAGCCCGAAGTCATACGGGCGAATATGTTTGCTACCCATGATAGATAAGCTGTTGGTGGGAATGGTGACGAAGAGGATGGCTCCACTCCTCGTCGACCACGACCGGCAGTACGGGTTTCGGCACGGAAGGTCGACAGTTCACGCGATCGTCATGTTTAGAAGAACGGTCGTCGATAAGAGGGAGTGGAAATACGCACTGGCGATCGGGATCGAAATCTCGGGCGCCTTCGATAACGTGTGGTGGCCGAGCGTCTTGCACGAGCTGAAGAGGAGGAGTTGTCCGAGAAACATCTACAGGCCAGTGCAGAGCTACTTCTCGGAAAGGGTAGTGCAACTCTTGGAACAGAACGAGACAGTCGAAAAGCCCGTGACAAAAGGTTGCGCGCAAGTCTCGATACTTGGATCCAGTTCCTGGAACACAGTTTTCGTTGACTTTCTGGCGCAGCTGGAGTCCGCGGACGTAAATTGCGAAGCAATAGTGTATGCGTATGATGTCATCACAATCAACGGAGGATACGGCAGAGAAGATCTGCGTATGAAGGGACAAGAAGCGTTCACAGAGGTCTGGACATGGTGCGGCCGCAGGAGGCTCCCACTCTCAGCCGAGAAGACGGAGATGCTGCTGATCAGAGGGAATCTCGACGCCGAACGCCCACCAACAATACGCATCAACGGACGAAACATCACGATGCGCCCATTCATAAAGTATCTGGGTGTCCATTTTGAGCGAGGTCTCATGCTCGACAAGCACGTGAACGAAACAGCGCACAAGTGCAGAAAGGTGTTCAACAGCCTAGCAAAGGTGGCCAAAGCGAATTGTGGACTCGGACATGGGGCTCTCAGTACGTGGTACAAGGGGCTTTATCTCCCGATTTCCACGTACGCGGCGGCCGGATGGACCGATCTATTGAACATGAAAGCCAAGAAAATCTTTGAGAGATCGCAGAGGATGGCTCTGCTTCAGATATCGAAGGCGTACCGGACGGTGTCCACAGAGGCACTACAAGTGACCGCAGGCGAAATCCCTATCGACCTCATAGTGGAAATGCGTGTCAAGCTGTATCACGCAAGAAGAGGAACCGGGGGCACAACCGAACAAAAACGACGCCCACCGGAAGAAGCCATGGCAACATGGCAGGAGCGGTAGCGAACCTCCGATAAGCGGCGAACCACATACAAGTTCTTCGACAACGTCGACGGTGGAATGAGGAGCCCCTGGTCCCACTACCATCACCACGTATCGCAGTTCCACGGGGACTTCAACAGTACGTTGAAGTACTTCGGGCGCAGCGACACGGAGCTGTGCGAGTGCGGCGAGGAGGAGACTGCGAGGCACGTAATAGAAGAATGCCCTCTGTATCATCGTGAGCGCCGAGCGCTCAAGGAATGCGTCAACGCCCCGATCCCGATGGCCGATAGAGCCGAGAAATTTAGCATCGAGGACCGTGTTCCCTCACTTTCGCAGGTTCGCCCACGACGTTCTCCTGCTAAAGGCGAAGAAATGGCGTCAAGAGGAACGACAACGAACATCAAGATCACCACGCGGTGGTGATGGAAGGAGAGGAGCTGGAGGTGAAGAATATAACGAAGAAGAAGACCAAACAAGAGGACCAAGAAGAAGTTCCCGGACAGCAGGATCCACAGGACTAGGAAGAAACCGCTGCTAAAGGAGGATGCAGCACAACACGGACGTGTACCAGAAGCAGAAGGACTGAACAACCCACAGGTCTACGGAGGAAGAAAACCAAGGACACAGGAGGTAAGTGACCTGGGACCGTTAACGCAGGCGGTACTCCAAACAAATACCGTGACGGTGCAGGATTATCGGCCGCTGCCAACCTGCCTGGACCGAGAAAAGAGCTGGCAGCTCCGACTCCACGTGGTCCCCGCTGGTAACGAAGCTCCATGATGCTGGACACCCTGGAGGCTCGGCCAAGTGAGCTGTCTCCCGAAAGGGTAGGTCCAACTCGTCCAATGATTCCATACAAGGAGGGCAGTGTTATTCCAAGCCTCGTGTCAAACACCTTACACACGGGTTCCCCGGCAGTGGTGGAAGTAGAAAGTAGGCCTAACACCTTTCACGAAGCCGGAGTAGAGCTTAAGCTCGGGGTACGGCGCGGTGCCGCGAGGCAAGCCCCACTCATCGCGTACAGTATTGTCTATACGCATCACCAATCCTGCGACTCTGAGAATCAAACCAGGCTTGCCTCATACAAATGCGCTGTACAGTATTGGAAATACTCACATTAATAAACGGTATGAATATTGAAGTACAGAGTCAAGCGGTTCTACAACGTTACCTACTGCTATAGAGTGAAACAACCTACCGAAGGGTTTAAATTCTGAGGAGATTACCCGCGGTATAGAGAGATAGATGAAAATTAATGCATATTTCAGTGCCGAGCATCATAATTTCATGTTTAAATAGCAAATCTAGAGTCAAACCGTTAGAAAATGATACCACCTTCTTTGAGAGTCGATCGGATTAGTCAATATCTACGCCTGTCCTGTGATTCCGAGAGTGAAGCCAGACATTCCAGGAGTACCTCCGCTGAACAGTATTGGCATTAGATAGTTCACGATTTGATGACTAAAGTAGAGCGTGACACCGTTTGAGATCGTTACCAGTTGGTATAAAGTCAATCGCTTTATCAATTATCATACCTACCTTGAACGTAACCCCTGAAGCGAGTGCGCTGCTATGAGCAAACGGAAACAAATAAGTACATGTTGTACTGACTCGCACCTTTATTTCATGCATGGATGAGAATATCGAGAGGCAAACCGTTCCAGAACGTTACCACCTACGTTGGGAATGAGACACATAAGACAATAGCTTCACCTATAATTGTGATTCCGAAAGATACACCAGGTATATCAGCAGCAAATCCGCTGTATACTATTGGCAATGGTCACCTTAATCCGCTGTATGAATATTAAAGTAGAGCGTGAAACCGTTTGTGAGCATTACCAGATGGTACAAAGTCAAACGTTTTACCGAAGACCTTACTCTCCGTGAACATATTCCACTCTACCGTCAATATAGATTTGAGATCAGAAATACAAACTAGTGTATATTTTAGTAACGGGAACCTTAATTTCATGTAATGATAGGAAAATCGATGGTCAAACTATCCGAGAACGTTACCACCTTCTATGACAGTCGAACGGCTAAATCGTTAGCTTAATCTGTCATGAGATTGCGAGAGTCAGGCCTGGTGTACCGGGAGTAAATCCGCTGAATTGAATGGGTAATAGACACCATAATTCACTGTATGAATATTGATTTAGTGAGTCAGACCGATTGAGTGCGATACCAATTAGTATAAAGTCAAAGGTATTAACGATGGCCTTACCTTCCGAATAATTGACCAGCTGTATAGGGGGTATTATACATTTTAGTTCCTCGCATCTTAATTTCATGCATGAATTAAAAGATCGAGGGCCAAATGGTACGAGAACGTGACCACCACCTGTGAAAGACGATCGCCTAGTAAATCCCTTCACACATCCTGCGATTCGCAGAGTCAACCCATGTACTCCGCAAGTAAGTGTGCTAAATAGCATTTGCAAAGGACGCTTTGAATCGCGGTATAAATAAGAAAGCTGAGAGTCAGACCGTGGAAGAACAATAAAAATTTATGTAAAGTAATTCTTCTTACCGAATATCTTACCATCCGAGAACCTAACCCGCAGTAGTGTGTGTCTCGCTTAAGGTTCAAGGAGACAGATCAGTAGAAATTATAGCAGAATCACACCGTATTGTCCAGTATGAATTAGATGATCGAGTGTCAAACCGTTCGAATTCGTTACCACCTTCTATGAGAGTAGAACGGCAACGAGAATAGCTTCACCTAACCTGCGATTTCGAGAGTCCAAACTCGAACCCCGGGAGTAAATGCGTTGAACAGCTTTGACAACAATCACCGTAATTCACGGTTCGAATATTAAAGTACACCGTCAAACTGTTTGAGAGCGTATCCAATTGGTACAAGGTCAAACGTATTAACGAGGTCCTTGCCATTCGAATAACTGACCCGCTCTATCGAGGGTATAACACCAAGTTCCGAGGTGCGAGCTAGTAAACATTTTAGAGACGGGCACCTTAACGTCATGTATGGACTAGAAGGTCGGTAGTCGAATCGTTCGAGAACGAAACTACCATCTTTGAGAATCGAACGGCTAAATCAGTAGCTTTATCTATCCTGTGAGTCCGAGAGTCAACCCAGGTATTCCGGGACTCAATGTACTGTATAGTTCTGGCAATGGACACATTAATTCAGGGTCTTAAATCAAAGTAGAGACTCAATCCGTTTGATATCGTTACTAATTGATAAATAGTCAAACGTTCTATAGAAGATCTTATCCTCCGTAAGCCTTACCCGCTGTATCGATATTACAACACCGTGTTCTGGGGAACAAATTACGATATATTGGATGATGGGCACATTAATATCATGTATGAATAAGAAGACCGAGTACCAAACCGTTCGAGAACGTTTCCATCTGCTTTGAGAGTCGAAAGGCTGCGTCAACAGCTTCTCCTGTCCTGCGATTCCGAGAGCCAGGGCAAGTATTTGGGGACTAAATCCGCTGAACAGTAATGGTAATTGTCACCTTAATTCACAGATTGAATATTAAGGTACAGAGTCAATCCCTTCTAGATTGTTATCTATTGGTATAATGACAAAAGTTTTACCGAAGACTTTATCCCCCCCCCCCCCCCGAACATAACCCGCTGCATCCAGTGTATATCATCGCGATCTAAGGTGCAAATTATAATATATTTTAGTACACGGCAGCTTAATTTCATGTACGAATCAGCAAATTAAGTGTTAAACCGTTTGAGAACGTTTCCACCTTCTTGGAGAGTCGAACGTCTAAAGCAATACCTTCACATATCCTGTGATTCGTAGAGCCACACCCGGAAATTTCGGAGAAAGTGCGCTGAACTGTAATGACAAAGACACCTCAATTCACGGTTTGAATATGAAAGCAGACCGTCAAACCGTTGTAGAGCGTTACCTATTGGTATATAATCAGACACTTTACCGATTACCTGCCCTTCGAATGAAGATTAGCTGCCATTTCGAAAGTATATCTCCATGTTCAGAGAACGAAATTAGTATTCACTTCTGTGACGCTCACTTTATCTTCAAGTATGAGTCAGATGATCGCGTGTCAAACAGCACTAAAACGCTACCACCTTTGTTTAGAATCGAATCCGTTCGTTAACAGCTTCACCTATCCCATGATTCCCTGAGTCAGACCAGGCATTCCGGGCCTCAATCCGCTGAAGGGTAATGGCAATAGACACGGATTGAATCCACGGATTGAATATTAACATAAAGCGTCAAATCAATGCAGAACGTTAACAATTCCAATAAAGTCATTCCCTTTACGCAAGACCTCCGAGATCCTAGCTTGCTGTATCGATAGTCCAAATTAGTGTTCTGAGAATCAAGCTGTTATGCCGGTTAGTGCTACCGGCACCTTCATTTCATGTATGAATATGAAGGTCGACAGGCATACTGTTCCCGAATATTACCAGTACCTTTGAGATTAGCACAGCTCAGTCAATTGCTTCACCTATCCTGTGATTACGGTTGGCAAACCAGTTATGCCGCAAGTCTATCCGCTGTACACTTTTAGTAATGGTCAACTTAATTCACGGCTTCAATGTTGAAATAGAGCGCGAAACAGCATGAGAACGTTCCCAGTTGGTATAAAGTCACACGTTCGACAAATTACCTTACCTTCCGTGAACCTAACCCGCTGCATCGAGAGCGATGCTTAGTGTAAACGGAAACAAATCAGTATACATTGTAGTGACGGGCACCTTAATTTAAAGTAAAAATTAAAAGATCGAGAGTCAAATCGTTGGAGTAGACTGCCACCTTTCTTGAACGCGGCACAGCTAAGTAAAGAGATTCACCTGTCCTGAGATTCCGACAGTCAACCCAGGGGTTCCGGGAGTAAATCCGCTAATCAGCATTGGCAAGAGACACCTTAATTCACTGTACGAATATTAAAGTATAGTGTCGATCCGTTGTAGAACGCTACATAAGGTTATGAAGACATCCTCAAGACCGAAGGCCATACCTTCCGAGATGCAAACCCGCTGCATCTAGAGCACAGCTTCGTGTCCAGATAAACACATTAGTATACATTTAAGTGATGCAAGAAAAAGAAGATCAAGGGTCACGGGCTTCGAGAACGATACCACCTTCTGTTAGTGACGAACGGCTGCGTTAATAGCTCCACCTATTCTGCCAATCAGAGTGGCAAATCAGGCAGTCTCGGAGCAAGTCCGCTGAACAGTATTGGCTCTAGGCACCTCAATTCACGGCGTGAATATGAAGTTGAGCGTCTCACCGTGTGAGATCGATACGAATTACTACGAAGTCAGTCGTTTTTCAGAAAGCCTTACCGTGCGGGAAGCTAACCCCGTCGTATCGAGAGTATAACTTCGTGTTTATAAAAACACATTAGAATACATTTTAGTGACGGCAATTTAAAGTCATGTACGAATTAGAAGATCGAGGGTGAAACAGTGCGAGAACGTAGCCACTATCTTTAAAGCGTCGAGCAGCTCAGTCAATAGCTTCACCAATCCTATTACTCTCAGAGCCAAAGCAGGTATTCCGGGAATAAGTGCGGTGAACAGTATTGGCAATAGACACCTTCATTCACTGTTTTATTATTAAAGCATAACGTCAATCCGTAATAGAACATTACTTACTCGTGTAGGGACAAACTTCTTACAGATTGCCTTACGCCCACAAAAACAGAATCGCCATATCGGGACTATAGCACCGTATTCAGAGGAACAAACTACAATACATTTTACTGACGTGCACCTTAATTTCAAATGTGAATTAGAAGATCGAGCGTCAAACCGTTCGAATACGTTACCACCTTCATTGAGAGTCAATCGGCTAACTCAACGGCTTCACCTATCCTTTGAGTCCGAAAGCCAATCCAGGCATTCAGAGAGTTAATCAGCTGAACATTATTGACATTATACACCTTAATCCATGGTACGACTAATAAAGTAGAGCGTCAAACGGTATGAGAGCATTACCAGTGTTGTGTTATGTCAATGGATATACTGAAGGCCATACACTCCGAAAGCCTTACCCGGTCAATCGAGGGTATAAAATCGAGTTCACAGGAACAAATTAGTAATCATTATAGTGACGAGCACCTACACTTCATTTATAAATTAGGAGTTCGACCGTTAAACGGTTAGAGATCGTTACCACCTTCTGCGTGAGGCGAACGGCTGAGTCTATAGCTTCACCTACACTTGCGATTCCGAGTGTCAAGACTGGTATTCCAGGAGTAACTCCACTGAACAGTATTGCCAATAGACACTTTAATCCACGGAATGAATGTTAATGTAGTGTGTCAGACCGTTGGATAGTATTACCTATTCGTGCAAAGTCAAACTCTTTGCCGGGTACCTTGCCTTCCAAGAACCTAACCCGCCGAAGCGAGCGTCATGCTTAGTGCGCACGGAAACAAATTAGTAGACATTTTAGTAGGCGGAAGCTTTACATTAATGCATGAATACAACAATCGGGAATCAATCCGTTCGAGATCGTTCCCACAATCTTTGGGAGTTGAACGGCTACGTCAACACACAACTACGTCATCTTAATGCACGGTTTGAATATGAAAGCAGGCCGTCAAACCATCGGTCAACATTACCAATTTGTGTAGAGCCGACCTTATAGCAATTGGCAATGATCTCAAACGGTTTGTCGCTCTATTTCAATATTCAATCCGCGAATTAATGTATCTATTGCCAATACTGTACATCGCATTTACTCCCTGAATACCTGGCTTGTCTCTCGGGCTAGCAGCATCTGTGAAACAATTGACACGACTAATTTCTTTCTCTGATCACGAAGTTATAGTCTCGATACAGCGGGATAGGTTTACCGAGGGTAAGACCTTCGGTAAACCGTTTGACCCTATACCAATATGTAACGTTCCACAACGGTTTGACACTGTACATTAATATTCATGCGGTGAATTACGGTGCCTTTTGCCGACACTCTTTACTGGGTTCAATCCCGGAGTTCTTGCTTTGACTCACGGAACCACACGATAGGTCAAGCCATTGACTTCCCCGTTCCCCAATCAAGGAAGGTCGTAACGTTCCGGAACGCTCGAACTTCTAATTCATACATGACATAAAGGTGCTCGTCACCAAAATGTGTACTTGTTTGTACCTCTGAACACGGCGTTATACTCTCGATATAGCGGGTCAGTCTGTCGGAGGTTAAGGCATTCTGTATGAAGTTTGACCCTACGCATATAGGTATTGTTATACAACGGCTTGACGACCTGCTTTAATATTCAAACCGTGAATTCAGGTGTCTATTGTCAATTCTGAACAGCGCATTGACTCCCGTAATATCTGGATTGACTTTCGGAAACACAGGACGTGTGAGGCTATTGACTTAGACATTCGACACTCAAGGAAGCTGGTACCGTTCTCGAACGGTCTGACTCTCGACTTCGCTATTCCTATACGGAAATAAGGCGTGTGTCTGATAATGTGTCTACAAATTTGTTTCCGAGTACATTAAGCAAGACACTTGTGACATCGGGTTAGGTTTTTGGAGGGTAAGGCCTTCGGTATAAAGTTTGACTCTATGCAAATAGGTAACGTTTTGCAACAGATTCACACAGTACGTTGTAATTTAAGCCGTGAGTTAAGGTGACTACTGCTAATACGGTATAATGGAATTGCACCCGGATTAACTAGTTCCACTCTCATGAATCACAAGACATTTGAAGCTGCTGACTAAGCCGCTCGACTCTCAAAGAAGGTGGTAACGTTCTCGAACTATTTATCTCTGGATTTTGTATCTCATGCGTGAAATTCAGGTGCCCGTCTCTAAAATGCATGCTCATTTGCTTCGCTGATCGCGAAGTTATACTCTCGATACAGCGGGTTACATTCTCGGAAGGTAAGACCTAAGTTGAACGTTTGGTCTATACCAGGAGGTAACATTCACAAACGGTTCAAGGCTCCACTTAAAGATTCATACCGTGAATTGGGATGTCTATTGTCAATACTGTTCAGCGGATTTACTCCGGGAGTGCCTCAGTTGAATCCCGGAATCATAAGAGTGGTGAAGCTCTTGACTTAGCCGGTCGATCGACAGAGAAAGTTGTAAAGTTCTGAAAGGGTTTGACCGTCGATCTCCTCCTAGTTCATAGATGAAATTATGGTAGCCGCCACTAAAGTGAATACTAATTTGCTTCTCTGCATACGAAGTTATACTCTCGATACAGAGGGTTAGCTTCTCGGTTGGAAAGGCGTACGGTTAGAAGTTTGGCCCCATACCAGTAGAAAACGTGATACCACGGTCTCTTACTGTACATTAATATATATAACGGCGAGTACGGTTTTCAATGCCGATACTGTACAACCCATTCACTCATGGAATACCTGGTTCGGCACTCGGAATCACAGGAAACGTGAGGCTGCTGACATAGCCTTACGAATCACAAAGACGGTTTTCACGTTCCCTACCGGTTTGACCCTCGATATTCCATTTTATTCATGAAATTAAGATGACCGTCACTAAAATGTATGCTCATTTGATTCATTAAATACGAAATGATAGCCATGGTACTGCGCCTTATGTTCTCGACATGTAAGGTATCCGATGAAGAGCATGACGATGTACCAATTGGTAACTTTCTCAAACGGATAGACACTGTACATTAACATTTATACCGAGAAATATGATGTCTAGTGCCAAATCTGTTCAGCGGATTTACCCACGGAATACATGGTTTGACTCCTGGAATCTTGGAATAGGTGAAGCTATTGACGTACCCCCTCGTCTATCAAAGAATGTGGAAACGTTCACGAACGGTTTGACCCGCGATCTACTAATTCATACATGAAATTAAGATGCCTGTCACTTAAGCGTGTACTAATTTGTTTCATTGAACACGAAGATATTCTATCAATACAGCGGTTTTATTTCTCGGAATGTAAGGTTTTCCGTAAATGGTTTTACCGTATACAAATTCGTAACGATCTACGACGGTTGGACTCCGTACTTTAATATGTATAACGTGAAATTGGGCGTCTAATGCCACAATGTAACGCAAATTTACGCCGTAATACATGGTTTGACGCTCGGAATCGCAGGATATGTGATGCTATTGACTTACGATTTCAGACCACAAGGAAGGTTGCTTCATTCTCGAAAGGCTTGACCCTCGATTTTCTAATTCAACCCATAAATAACGGTACCCGTCACAGAAATGAAGAATAATGTCTTTCTCTGAACACGAAGTTATACTCCCGCAACCGCTGGTTAGCTTCTCCGAAGGTAAGGCCATCGGTAAAGTGTTTGACTTTATACAATTTGGCAACGCTCTATAACGCTTTGACGATCTACTTTAATATTCTATCCGTGGACTATGGTATCCATTAGCAATACTCTTCAGCGAATTTACTCCAGGAATTCCGGGCTTGACCCTCGGATTCAAAGGATATGGGAAGATTTTGACTTAGCCATTCGTCTCTCACAGAAGGTGCCAGCGTTCTCGAGCGGTATGACCCGCGGTTTTCTAGCCCATAGATGAAGTTAATGCGCCCGTCACTGAAATGGAGACTAATTTCTATCTCTGAACACGAACTTATTCTCTCGATTAAGACGGTGATGTTCCCGGAAGGTATGGTTTTCTGTTAAACGTTTCACTTTATATCGATAGGTAAGGTTCTCTGACGGTAAAAGCCGTTACTACAGGTTTCATGCCGCAAGATATGGTGTTTATTGCCAATACTGTTCATCGGATTGACTCCCGGAGAACCTGTTTTCACTATCGAAATATCAGGACAGGAGAAGCTATTGACTTTGCTGTTCATCCCTTAGAGAAAGTGGGATCGTTCTCGAAAGTCTTGAGTCTCGATTATTCTATTCATACATGAAGTGAAAGTGCCAGTCATTAAAATGTATACTAATATCTGTCTCTGATCACGAAGTTATACACTTGATACAGCGGGTTAGGTTCACAGAAGGTTAGGAATTCTGGAAAAGATGGACTTTATACCAATTGGTTTAGATTTTGCTCTCTATTTTAATATATACACCGCGGGTTGATTTGTCTGTTGCCAGTAGTTTTCTGCTGACTTACTATCGGAATACCAGGCTCGACTCTCTGTATCATAGGATAGCTGAACCCATAGACTAAGCCGTTCCACTCTCAGAGAGGGTGATATCGTTCTCGAACGGTTTGACCGTCGATCTTCTTATTCATAATAAAATTATGCTCCCCTTCACTGAAATGTATACTAAATTGATGCACTGAACACGAAGTTATACTTTCAATGCAGCGGGTGATATTCCCGGAATGTACGGCCGTCGGTAAAATTTGGGCTCTATAGCAAGTGGTATAACTCTGCAGAGGTTTCACTCTGTACATTAATATTCGAGTCGTATATTTAGGTATGTATTGCTAATACTGTTCTGCGAACTTACTCACGGAATACCCGGTATGACTCTCGGAATTACAGGATAGGTGAAGCTACTGACTTAGCCTCTTCAACCTCGAAGAGGGTGGTATTGTTCTCGAACTGTTTGGCCCTGCATCTTCTTATTCATACGTGAAATTATGTTGCCCCATACGAAATTGGGTATAAATTTGCCTCTCTGTAAACGAAGTAATAATCTCGATACAGCGGGTTAGATTCTCGGAATGTAATGTATTTGGTTGGGGAAATGGCTTATTTCGAATTGTTAATGTTCTCCGACGGTTTTACTCTCTACATTAATATTCATACCATGAATTATGGTGTCAATTGCCAATACTGTGCAGCGGATTTACTCCGGGAAGGCCAGGTTTGACTCACGGAATCGAAAGAAATGGTGAAGCCAGTCTCTCAGCCGTTCGGATATCAAAATGGGTCGTAACAATCTCGAACGGTTTGACACTCGATATTCTAATTCGTGCATGAAATTAAGGTGCCCGCCACTAGAATGTATACTAATTTGTTTCTCTGGACAAGAAGTTGTACTCTCGATATAGCCTGTTCGGTTTACGGAATGTAAGGCCTTCAGTAAAAAGTATGGCTCCATACCAGTGCGTAACGATCTGCGACTGTCCGACTCTGTACTTTAACCTTTATGCCGTGAATTACTGTGTCTATTGCCAATACTGTTCAGCGGTCTTGCTCCCGGTATGTCTGTCCCGTCACTAAAATGTGTACCAATTCGTTCCTCTGAACAGGATGTTATACTCTCGATACAGTGGTTAGGCCTTCGGAGGGTTAACTATTCGGTAAGAGGTTTGACTTTATACCAATTGGTGACAATCTCAGGTGGATAGACGCTCTAATTTAGTATTCATACCGTGAACTACGGTGTCTATTTCGAATACTGTTCACCGTACTTATTCCCGGAACACCTGGCCCGGCTCTGGGAGTCATGGAACTGGTGAAGCTATTGACTTCTACCTTCAATGATGGTGGTAACGTTCCCCAACGGCTTGACACGCGATATTGCATTTCATACCCAAAATTAAGGTACACGTCACTGAAACATATGCTAATCTCTTTTACAGAACACGCAGATATACTCTCGATACAGCGAGTTTGGTTCTCGGAAGGTAAGGGTTTCCATCAATGTTTTATTCTATTCATACATGTAGCGTCCTACAACGGGGTGACTCTGTATGTTCATATGCATTTCGTGAATTAATGTGTGTATTGCCGATACTAATCATCGAATTCACACCCTCAACACCTGGTATGACTCTCGGAATCACAAGTATAGTTGAAGCCAGTCACGCAGTTGTTCGACTCTCTAAGATGCTGGTGACACTCACGATCGGTTTGACGTTCGATGTTCTTATTCACAGATGAAACTAGCGTGACCGTCACTAAAATGCTTTCTGATTTGTATCTCTGGATACAAGGTTATACTCTCAATACAAACGGGTATGTTCTCCGAAAGTGCGGCCTCCAGTAACGACTTTGACTCTATACCTAAAGGTAACATTCTACTGCCGTATGACACTATACCTTAGCATCTATACCCTGAAATGGGGAGTCTGAAGCTAATACTGCACCACGGATTAACTCCTGATATACCTGGTGTAGCTCTCGAGATCTCAGGACAGCTGGAGCTATTGTCATATATGTGCGACTCTCGAAGAAGGTGGTAACATTCTGGAAGGGTTTGTCTCCCGATCATCTCATTCATACATGAAATTAAGGTAGTTGTCACTGAAAGGTATACTATTTAGCTTCCCTGATCACGAAATTATACTCTCGATACAGCGGGTTTGGTTTACGGATGGTAAGATCTTCGGTAATGAGTATGTCTTCATACCAACATGCAACGTACAACTACGGTTCGACACTGTACTTTAGTAATCGAACGGTGTATTAGGGTGACAAATGCCAATATTCTTCAGCGGATTTACTCATGGAGTTCTGGGTTTGACTCTCTGAATCACAGGATAGGTGATGCTATTGACGTGGCTATGTGACTCTCAAGGAAGGTGGAACCATTCCGGAACTGTTTAGATCTCGATATTCGTATTCATACATGAAAATAAAGAGTCCGTCTGCTGAAATGACCACTAATTTGTTTCCGTCTACAGCAAGCAAGACACTCCCTACAGCTGGTTAACGTTACAACCTCCAACTGTTCGACTCTCTACCTTGAATTTCATACAGTGAATTAAGGAGTCTATTACCAGTACTGATCAGCGAATTTTCTCCTGGCAAACCTGGTTTGACATTCGGAATAACAGAATAGGTGAAGCTATATTTACTTAGCCTTTCGATACTCAGAGATGGATGTAACATTCGCGAACGGCTCGACTCTCGATCGTCTAATTCACACATGTACTTATGGCGCACGTCTGTAAAATGTGTACCAATTTAGTTATCTGAATGCAAAGTTCTACTCTCGTTGCAGCGGGTTATGTGCACGGAAGGTATGGTACTCGATATAAAGAGCAACATTATACAAACTGGTAATGTTCTCCCACGGATCCACCCTCTACATTATTATTCAAACCGAGAAGTAAGGTGTCCACTGCCAAACGTGTTTAGCGGATTTCCTCCCGGAATTCCAATTTTGATTTTCGGTACCACAGGTTGGGTGTAGCTACTGACTTAGTCTGTTGATCATTAAAGAAGGTGGTATCGTTCTCGAACAGTTTGACACTCGACCATCTAATTTATACATGAAAATAGGGTGGCCGTCATCAAAATGTATACTAACTTGCTTCACTGAACACGAATTTATACTCTCGATACAGCGGGTTAGCTGCTAGGAAGGTAAGGCTGTCAGTAAACATTTTGACTCTATGCCAATATGTGACATTCTACAACGGTTTTATACTGTTCTTTATTAATCATACCGTGAGCTCACGTGTCTATTGCCAATTCTGTTCAGCGGATTTGCTCCCGGAATACATGGATTGTCTCTCGGAATCGCATGGTAGATGAAGCTATTGACTTAGCCGTTCGTCTCTCGCAGAAGGTTGCAGCGTACTCGAGCGGTTTGACCCTCCGTCTTCTAATTCATACATGAATTTAAGCTGGCGTACCTAAATTGTATACTATTGTGTTTCCCTCACCTCGAAGTTATACACTCCAAACTCCGGGATAGGTCCACTGAAGGGAAGCTATCCGGTAAGGAGATACGATAAACCAATTGGTAACGTTCTCAAACGGTTTCACGCTCTACATTAATAAATAAACTGCCAATTAAGGTATACACTGCCACCACTGTGCAGGGGATTTACTCCTGATATTCCTGGAGTGACACTCGGAATCGTATGATAGCTATTTTCATTGATGTGCGATTCTTAAAGCAGGTGGTAACGTTCTGGAACTGTTTGCCTCTCGATCTTGTCATTCATATCTGAAAATGTGATGTGCTTCTGCTATAAGGTCTACTAATTTGTTCCCGTGAGCACTAGGTCGGACACTCGCTACAGCGGGTTAGGTTCCAGGAAGGTAATTTATTCGGAAAAAGAATGACTCTACGACAACTGGTAATGTTCACCCACGGAATGATATTACATTGTAATATTCATACCGTGATTTAGAGGGTCTGTGGCCAATACTGTACAGCAGTCTGACTCTCCGGAATACCTGAATGGACAATCGGACTCACAGGATTGGTGAAGCTATTGACTTTCCCGTTTGAATCACAAAGATGGCGGTTGCGCTCCCAAACGCGTTGAATCCCGAGTTCACTACCCCTGCATGAAAAAACGGTGCCCGTCACTAAAATGGATTTTACTTTTCTTCGCTGACCACGGAGATATACTCTCGACACAGCGGATTAGCTTCTCGGAAGGTAAGGCATGCGGTAAAAAATTGCACTCCATTCCAATACGTAACCTTGTACCACGGTTTGACGCTGTTCATAAATATTTATACCGTGAATTAGGGAGCCCGATGCCGATACTGTAAGCCGATTTACTTCTGGAACACCTGGTGCGACTCTCGGAATCGCAGGATTTGTGGAACTAAAAATTTAGCCGTTCGACACTCGAAGATTGAGGTATCGTTCTCGAACGGTTTGTCCGTCGATCATCTTACTCATACATGAAGTTAAGGTGCCCGTCACAAAAGTGCATCCTAATTTGTTCCTATCGACACGACTTTATATTCTCGATATGGCCGGTTAGTGTTTTCGGAAGGTAATGACGTCGGAAGAATGGTTGTCTTTATACAAATTGTATACGGTATGCATAGTTTGACACTGTTCTTTAATATTTATACCGTGAACTATGGCGCCTCCTTCCAATAATCATCGACTTTACTCCGGGTCTCCGGAGTTTGAGTCTCGGAGTTGCAGTATACGTGGAGCTATTGACTTAGCTGAGCTGCTCTCAAGATAGGCGGTAACGTTCCCGAATGGTATGACTCTGGATCTACTTATTCATACACAAAATTAATGCAACCCATCTAACATAATGCGAACATATCTGTCTATGTGAACATAATATTAGTGTCTCGCTACAGCGGGCTACATTAACGGTGGGCAATGTATTCGGCAAAAAGCTTCACTCTATTCCAAGTTGTAACGTTCTCCATCGTCTTGAATCTCTACTTTAATGTCCATGCCGTGACGTAGGGTATCTATGCCAATACTGTTTAGCGGATTTGATGCTGATACGGCTAGTGTGACTCGCGGAATCACTATTGGCTTAACCGTTCCACGCACAAAGAGGGTGGTAAAGTTCTCGATCGGTTCGATCCTCGATCTTCTAATTAATACCTGAAATTAAGGCGTCCGTCAATAAAATGTATAATAATTTATTTCTTTGAACACGAAGATATGCTTTATATACAGCGGGTAACGTTCACGGAAGGTAAGGCCTTCGTCAAAAAGTTTGACTGTATATCTATGGGTAACGTCCTAAAACGGCTAATCCCTCGACTTCATTATTCATACCGTGAATTAAGGTGCCTATTGCCAAAAATGTTTAGCGTATTTACAACCGGAGTTCATTGTTTGACTGTCGGTGTCGTAGGATAGGTGAAGCAGTTGACTTAACCTTTCGAGTCCCACTGAAGGTGGCATAGTTCTCTTGCGGTTTGACTCTCGGTTTTGATATTTACACATGAAAATATGCTGTACGACAGTAAAGGTGTCTAATAATTTCTTTCCATGAACAATAACCAAGACACTCGCTACAGAGGGTTAGGTTCTCTCAAGGTAATTTATTCGGTAAGAAGAATGACTTTATACGTACAGCTAAATTTCCCCGACGGGATGACTCATTACCGTATTATTCATACAGCGAGTTAAGGTGTATATTTCAAAATTGTTCAGCGGATTTACTCCCGGAATACCTGGTTTGACACTCGCAATCACAGGATTGCTGATGCTATTGATTTAGGCGTTCGCCTCTTACATAAGGTGGTAACGCTATGGAAGGGGTTGAAACTCGATCCTGTATTTCATGCAAGCAATTAAGTTGTTCGTCGCTGAAAAGGATACTCATTCCTTTCACCGAACACGAAGTTATACTCTTCATACCGCGGGTTTGGTTCCCGGAATGTAGTGCCGTCCGTAACAGTTTTCTCTACAAGAATTGGTATTGTTCCGAGACGGTTGGGCTCACTAATATAGTATTCATACCTTGAATTAAGGTCACCTGAATTGCATCACAAGATAGGTGAAGGTGTTGACTTAGCCGTGCGTCTCTCACAGACACATACTCATTACCGGATACCGTACCTACCGAGAAAATAACCCACTATATCCTGAGTATAAGTTTGTGTTCAGAGAACTAAATCAGTAGACATTTTAGAAGACGCACACTTTAATTTCATGTAAGAATTAGAAGATCGAGGTTCAAACTGTTCGAAATCGTAGCTGACTTCTTCGGGAGTTGAACTGATAAGTCAATAGCTTTTCCTATTATGAGGCTGCGAGAGCCAAACCAGGTAATCCGGGAGTAAGTCCGTTGAACAGTATTGGCAATAAACACGTGAGCTCACGGTATGAATATTTAAGAACAGTATAAAACCGTTGTAGAATGTCACATATTGGCATAGAGTCAAACCATTTACCGTGGGCCATAACATCCGAGAAGCCTAACCCGCTGTAGGGTGTGCCGTGTTCAGTGCTTATCGATTTAAATTAGTAGACACTTTTGCAGGCGGACAGCTTAATTACATGTATTGATTCGAAGATCTAGGGTCGAACCGTTCGTCAACGTTACCATCTACTTTGAGTCACGAACTGAAATGTCATTAGCTACACTTATCCTGTGATTACGAGAGACAATCCAGGTATACCGTAAGTAAATCAACTGAACGGTATTGGCATTAGGCACCTTAATTCGCGGTATGGATAATAATGTACAGTGTCAAGTCGTTGTAAAGCCTTACCCATTGCTATATAGTTCAACGATTTACCAATAACTTGTGTTGAAGAAAAACAAATTAGTATACATCTTACAGTGACGCACCTTCATTTCATGCATGAAATACAAGATCGAGTGTTAATCCGTTCCTGAACATTACCACCATCCCTGATTGTCGAACTGATGAATCAGTATCTTCACCTGTCCAGTGATTGCGAAAGTCAAACCAGGTTTTCCAGGAGAAATCCGCTGAAAACTTCTGGCATTGGACACCTCAATTCGCGGTTTGATCACTATGGTAGAGATGTAAACCGTCTGAGAACATTACCAATTGTTATTGCGTCAATGTATGTTCCCACGGCCTGACCGTACGAGAAATTAACCCGCTGCATCGAGAGCATAAATGCGAGTTCAGAGGAACACGTTAGTCTACATTTTATTGACGGGCGCCGTAATTTCACATATGTGTTATATGATCGAGTATCAAACCGTTCGAGAACCTTGCCGCCTTCTTTGTAGGTCGAAGGGATAAGTCGATAACTTCACCTTTCCTTTGATTCCGAGGATCATACCAGGTATTCCAAGTGTATATCCGCTTAATAGTATTGATAATAGTCACCTCAATTCACGGTTTGAATATTAAAGTAGAGAGTCAAACCGTTACAGAAAATTTCCAATTCCTATTAAGGTCACTCTTTTTACCAAATACCCTTTCTTCTGAGAACCTATAACGATGTAGCGTGCGCCTCGATTATTGTTTACGGAAACAAATTAGTAGATATTATGGCAGAAGCACACCTCAATTTCAAACATGCATTAGAAGATATGAGCCAATAGCTTCAAATTTTGTTGTGATTCCGAGAGTCAAGCCTGTCATTCCTGGAATAAATCCGCAGAACAGAGTGAAACCGTAGTAGAGCGATTCCTATTGCTATAGAGTCCAACCTTTTTCCGACGGCCTTACATTTCGAGAGCTTCATCCGCTGCATCGAGATTAAAACTTTGTGTTCAGTGGATCAAATTAGTAGACATTTCGTGACGTGGAGCTTAATTCAATTATGAATATGATGATCAAGGGTCAAACCGTTCGAGAATGTTGCCACATTCTCTGAGATTCAAACAGCTATGTCAATAGCTTCATACATGCTGTGATTCAGAAAATCAAACGAAATATTCCGGTAGTTAATGCGATGTACAATATTGGAAATTCATTCCTTAATTCGCTGATTGGTCATTAAAATAGAGCGTTACTCCGTATAAGGACGATACAATTGCTATAAAGTCAAACATGTATCCGAATGCATTACCGACCGAGAAGCTAACCCGCCGCATGGAGGGTATATCTTCTAGTACAAAGACAGAAATAAGTATTCATTTTAGTGACGAGCACCTTAATTTCCTGTATGAATTAGATGATCGAGCGTAAAGCCGTGCGAGGTCGTTACCTTGCCTTGTTTGGAAGAGGAACGACTAAGTCAACAGTTTCCCCAATCCTGTGACATCGAGAGACCAACCAGGTATTCCGGATGTAAATCTGCTGAACAGTATTGGCAATATTATTGACAACGCACAGGGACAAACCGTTGCAGATGCCTACATATTGGTCGAGAGTCAAACGTTATACCTGGAGCCTTATTTGACGCGAACCTCACCCGCTGTATCGAGAGCATAACTAAGTGTTCAGAGATGCAATTTGGTATACACCCTATTGTAGCGCATTTTAATATCATGTATGATGTATAAGATCTAGTGTCAAACCGTTCGCGTACGATTCCATCATCTTTGGGAATCGAACGGCTAAGTCAATAGCTTCAACTCTCCTGTGATTCGAAGAGTCAAACCCGGTTTTCCTGGAGTAAATCCGCTGGATATTAATGGCAATAGACACCTTAGTTCACGGCCTGAATGTTAATGAAGTGCGTCGAAACGTTTTAGAGCGATGACAACTGGTATAAAGTGAAACACTTTACAGAAGGTCTTAAGTTCTGCGAACCACACCCGCTACATAGAGAGTATGGCTTCGTGATCATAGAAATACATTAGTATTCATTTCAGTGACGGTCACTTTAATCTTCATGAATGAATTAGAAGAAGGAGGGTCAAACCTTTCGATAGCACACTCACTTTCTGTAAGATTCGAACGACTAAGCCAATAGCTTCACCTGTACAATGATCCCGAAGGTCAAAGCAGTTATTGCGGAAGTAAATCCGCTGTACAGTATTGGCGTTGTATACCCTACTTCCAGGTATAAATATTAAAGAGCAGAGTCAAACCTTTGTGAAACGTTTCGAATTGGCATAGAGTCAAACGTTTTACCAAAGGCCTTACCGTCCGAGGACCCATAACGCTGCAGAAATTGTCATGGTTAGTGCTCACCGGAACAAATTATTGACCTCTTTGGCAGACGGACACCTTATTTTCATGTATGAATAGGTCGATCCAGGGACAAACAGTGCGAGAACGTTACCACCTTCTTCGAGAGCCCAACCGCCATATCAATAGATACACCTATCCTGTGATTCCGAGGGACAGACCACGTATTCTGGGAGTGAATTCACAGTGCCGTATGACCACTGGACACGTTCATTCGCCGTACGAATATTAATGTGCTGTCTCAATCCTTTGTCGAACGTTACCTATTGGTATACCGTCAAACATTCTACCGAAGAACTTACTCTCCGATATCCTATCCTGCTGAATCGATATCCTAAATTCGCCTTCATGGATACAACCTATTATTCCTCTTAGTGACAGGCATCTTAATTTCATCTATGCATTAGAAAGTCGATTGTCAAACCGTTCGAGAACGTTAGTACCTTATATAAGAATCGAAATGATGTGTCAATAGCTTCACCTATCCTGTGTTTCCGAGAGTGAAACCAGGTATTCCAGGAACAAATCCGCAGTACACTATTGGCAACAGACAACTTGGTTCACCGTGTAAATAGTTAAGAATGAGCCAGGTATTCCGGGAGTAAATTCTGTGAGAGCTATTGGCATTAGGATCCTTAATACACTATTTTCATATTAAGGTAGAAGGTCAATCCGTCGGAGAACATTACCAATTTGTATACAGTCATTCCTTTCACCGAATACATTACCTTCCTAGAATATAACCCGCTGCAGCGACTGTCATGCATATTGGACACGGAAACAAATATGTAGAAATTTAAGCAGGCGGACACCTTATTTTCCTGTATGAATAGAGTAATCGGGAATCTATCCGTTCGAGAAGGGCACCACCTTTTGGTAGTCAATCGCCTGAGTCAATAGTTTCACTCATCCTGCGATTCCGATAGACAAACCAGTTATTCCGGGAGTGAATCCGCTGTACACTATTGGCAACAGAAACAATAAGTCACGTCATGAATATTAAAGTAGAGGGTCAAAACGTTTGAGACCGTTATCAATTGGTATAAAGGCAAACTATTTATCGCATACCTTACCCTCCGAAGATCTAACACGCAGTATCGACGGTACAGCTTCGTATTCAGAAAATGATATTAGTATTCATTTCAGTGTCGGGCACCTTCACTTCATGTATGAATTTAGAATATTGAGGGACAAACCGCTCGAGAACGTTCCCATCCTCTTCGAGATTCGTACTGCTAAATCAATAGCTACACCTGTCCTGTGATTCCGAGAGTCAGAGAAGGTATTCCTAGAGTCGATCCACAGTGCAGTATTACTGATGGACACGATAATTCTCGGTATGAATATTAACGCAGGGCGCCAAACCGTAGTAGAACGATACCTATTGGCATGGTATTAAACTTTTCCAGGATACCATACCTTCCGAGGACCTAACCAGCTTTATCGAGGGTATAGCATCGTGTTTAGGGGACAAATTACTACAAATTTGCTTACAGGAATCTTAAGTTTAAGTATGAATTAGGAGATCGAGGGTCAAACTGTTCGCGATCTTTACTACCCGTTTTGAGTGTCGAACGCCTAAGTCAATTGCTTCACCTATCCTGCAGTTCCGATTGTGAAACCAGATACTTCGGAAGTAGATGCGCTGTACAGCATTGGAAATAGACACGTTAATTCAAGGTTTGAATATTAAAATACAGCGTCACACCTTTTGAGAGCGCTGTCAGTTGCTATAAAGTCAAACGTTGTACCGAAGATCTTACCATCCGTGAAATTCACCCACGTCATCGAGAGTATAACTTCGTGTTCAGAGAAGGAAATTAGTATTCATTCCATGGACGGGCACCTTAATTTTCTGTACGAATAAGGAGATCGAGGGCCAAGTCGTTCGGGAACGATACCACCTTCCTTGCGAGGTGGACGGCTAAGTCAAATGTATCACCTTCCCTGTGATTCCGAGTGTCAAACCAGGCATTCCGGGAGTAAAGCCGCTGTACATTATTCGTATTAAAAACGCTACTTCCAGCTATAAATATGAGAGTACAGAGTCACACGGTTGTACATCTTTACCTATTGGTATAGTTCGTATTTTTCCCCGAAGACACCTTAATTCGTGGAATGAACATTAAAATAGAGCGTCACACCTTGTTAGAACGTTACTAATTCCTATAACGTCGAACGCTTTACCGATTGCCGTATCGTCAGAGAAGCTAATCCGCCGTATCGAGAGTACAGCTTCGTGCTCAGAGAAATATATTATTGAACATCTTAGTGAGGGGCACCTTAATTTCATGTATGAATGAGAAGGTCGAGGGTTGAGCCGTTCCTGATCGTGACCACCTTCATTGTGAAATAGCACATATAACACAATAGCTTCACGTATCCTGCGATTCCGAGAGTCAGACCAGGTAGTCCGGGATTTAATCCGCTGGATAATATTCGCAACCGGCACCTTAATTCACGATTTGAATATTGAAGTAAAAGGTCAATCCGCCGGTGCACATTACCAAATGGTATGAAGTCAAGGTTTTTCCGGATACCTTGCCTTCCAAGGACCATCGCCGCTGCAGCAAGTGTCATGCATAGTGCTGACAGATAGAAATTAGTAGACATTATAGCAGAAGCACATCTTATTTTTATGTACGAACAGAATAATCGAGAGTCACAACCATGAAAACGATCCTAACTTCTATGTGAGTCGAACCGCAGAGACCATAGCTTCACCTTTCGTGTTATTCCGATAGTCGAACCTGGAAATCCAGAGGTCAATCCGCTGTACACTATCGGTAATGGAAGAAATAATTCAAGGTATGATTATTACAGTAAGGCGTCCAACTATTTGAGAGCGCTACCAATTGGTATAAGGTCAAACGTTATACCGTTGATCATACCCTCCGAAGAACAAACCCGCTGTATCGAGAGTATAATATCGTTTCGAGAGAAAGAAATTAGTATCCATTTCAGTTACGGGCACCTCATCGTCATGTATGAATTAGAAGATCGATGGTGAAACCGTTCGAGAACGTTACTACCCACTTTGAGGGTCGATCGGATAAGCCTATTGCTTCACCCATCCTGTGATTTCGAAAATGATACCACGTAATCCTTCAGTAAGTCCGCAGAAGTTTATTGGTAACTGACACCTTAATTCACGGTATGAATAATTATGTAGAGAGTCAATCCGACGGTGAATATTACCAATCAGCATAATGTCATTCCTTTGGCCGAATACCATACCTTCCCAGAATCAACCCCGCTGTAGCTAGTGTCCCGCCTAATGTGCGCGGAACGAAATTGGTAGACATTTTAGCGGACGGACACCACATGTTTGTGTATAAATATCAAAACTGAGAGTCAATGCATTCGAGAACGACGCCACCTTCAGTGGGGGACGAACCGCCTAACCAATAGCTTCACCAATCCTGTTATTCCAAGAGTAATGCCAGGTATTCCTGGTGTAAATTGGCTGGACACAATTGGCAATGGACACCTTAATCCTCGGTATGAATATTAAAGTAGAGCATCAAACCGTTTGAGAATGCTACTAATAGGAATACCATAATACTCTTCAATGGATGCCTTACCCTCCGAGAATATAACACGCAGTATCGTTGGTATAACTTCGTGTTCATAGAATCCAATTTGTAAATATTTTAGTGCCGGGCTCGTTAGTTTAATCTATGAATTAGAAGATCGAGTGTCAAACCGCTCTACAACGCTACCAGCTTCTTCGAGAGTCAAACGACTGCGTCAATAGCTTCACCTATATTCGTGATTCTGAAGACAAACCAGGTTCTCCGCGACTAAACCCGCAGTACGGTATTGGAATTAGACACGCTATTCCACGTTATAAATATTAAGGAACAGTGTCAAACCATTGTAGTTAGCTACATATTGCTATGCACTAAACCATTTTACCGAAGTCCCTACCTTGCGAGAGCCTATCCCGATGTATCTAGTGTATACGTTCTCGTCCTAGGACGGAAATAAGTACATATTTTAGTGACAGCACCCTTAATTTTATTTGCATATAAGAAGATCGAGTGTCAAACCGATCGAGAACGTTGCCAACTTAATTGGGAGTAGGACGGCTAAGCCAATATCATCACCTATCATGTGATACCGTGAGACAAGCCTGGAAGTCCAGATGTAAATCCGCTAAACGGTATTCGTAGAAGACACCTTAATTGTCGGTAAGAATAGTCATATAGAGAATCAATTCGTTGGAGATCATAACCAATTTTTATAAAGTCGCTATTTACCGAATAACTTACCTTCCTCGAACCGCACACACTGTATCGGGTATCATGCTCAGTGCCCGCAGAAACCAATTGGTGGACTTTTTGGCAGACGCACAGCTTTGTTTCATGTATAAATAGCAAAATAGAGAGTCCAACCATTGCAGATCGGTTCCATCTTCATTGAAAGCCCCACGTCTATGTCAATAGCTTCTCCTTTACTGTGATTGCGAGAGTCATACGACTTATGGTAGGCCAAAATGCGCTGAACAACATTGGAAACAGATACCGAAATTCGCGACATGAATATTAAGGTTGAAAGTCAAAACGTCGGGAACATTACCAATCGGTGTAAAGTTATTCTTTTTAACGTATACCTTACATTTTGAGAACGCTAGCCGTCGTAGCGATTGTCTTACTTTGGGTTCACAGGATCGAATTAGTAGACATTTTACATAACGGACACCTTAATTTCATGTATCGATAAGATGATTTAGTGCCATACAGTTCGAGAACTTTACCAGATTCTTCGAGATTCGAACGGCTGAGTCAATTATCTTCACCTATGCTTATGATTCCGACAGTCAAGCTGGGCATTCCTGGAGTAAATCCGCTGAACTGTATTGGCAGCGGACACCTGAATTCAATATTTGAATATTAAATTACAGAGTCAACATGTTGGAGAACATAACCAATTTTTAAAAAGTCATACTATTTACCGGATACCTTGAATTCCACGTACCTAACACGCTGTAGCGAGTGTCACGCTTAGTGCACACGGAAACAAATTAGTAGACATTTTTGCAGGCGGGCACCTTATTTTCTTGAATTAATAAAATTATCGCGAATCAAACCGTTCGAGAACGATCCCACCATCCTTGAGAATCGAACGGTTAAGTCAAAAACTGCACCTATCATGTGATTCAGATAGCCAAATCAGTTACTCTGGGAGAGAACCTGCTGGACAGTATTGACAATAGTCACATTAATTCACGGTTTGAATATTAAATCAGACCGTCGTACAGTTCTAGAAGGTTGCATGTTGGTATAGATATAAACTTTTTACCGACGGCCTTACCTTCCGTGAACCTAACCCGCTGTAGCGATAGTGTTAGTTCATGTTCAGAGAATGAAATTAGTCTTCATTTCAGTTAGGGGCACCTTGATTTCATATATGAATCAGAAGATCGGGAATAAAACAGTTCGAAATCGTAACAACCTTCTATGATATTCGAGCAGCTAAGTCAATGGATTCACCTATCCTGTGGTTCCGAGAGTCAAACAAGATATTCCAGGGGTAAATGAGCTGTACAGAATTGGCATCAGACACCTCAATTCACGGTTAGAATGATGAAGCAGGCCGAGAAAACGTTGTAGAACATTACCTATTGGTGTAGACTCAAACTTCTTACAGAATGCCTTACCCTCCGAAGAACAATACCGCTGTATGGAAAGTATAACTACTTGTTCAGAAAAACAAATTGGTGTACATTTTAGTGACGGACACCTTAATTGCATGTATGAATAGGAAGATCGAGTGTCAAACCGTTTGAGATGGTTACCAATTGCTATAAAGTCAAACGCTTTAAGGATTGCCATACCCTCCGAAAAATCTGACCCGCTGTATCGAGCATATAACTTTGAGTTCAGAGAAAGAAATTATTATTCATTTCAGAGTCGGCACGTTACATTCTTATGAACTAGGAAACCGATTGTCAAACAGTACGTGAACGATACGACCCTCTTTGAGTGTCGAACGGATAAGTCTATAGCAACACTAAACCAATGATTCCAAGAGACAAACCAGGTATTCCATGAGTAAATTCGCCTAGGAGTATTGGCATTAGTCAGCTTAATTCACGGTGTGAATATGAAAGTAGTGCGACAATCCGATTGAGAGCGTTACGAATTGGTATGAAGTCAAACGTTTTACTGAAAACCGTACCCTCCGAAAGCATAACGCGACGAACCCAGAGTATAACATGGTATTCAGAGAAAGAAATTAGTATCCATTTTACTAACGGTCACCATAATTTCATGTACGAATTAGAAGATCGAGTGTCAAACCGTTCGGGAACGTGGCCACCTTCATTGAGAGTCGAACGGCTAAGTCAGTGTCATCACTTCTCCTGGGATGCCGCGTATCAAACCGGGCATTCTAGGAATACATCCGCAATACAGCATTGGCAATAGTCACCTAAATTCTCGGCATGGGCATTAAAGTATGGAGTCCAATCGTCGGAGGATATTGCAGAATGTTATGAAGACATTCTGCTTGCAGACAACGTTACCTTCCTAAAACGCATGCCGCTGTATCGACAGTATAACTTCGCGTTCAGAACATTAAATTAGTAAATATGTTAGAGACGGGGTCCTTAATTTCATTACCGATAAGGAGATCGAGTGTCAAAACGTTGGATTTCGTTCCCACCCTCTTTGAGAGTCGGACGGCTATATCAGTAGCTACACCTATCCCGTGTTTCGGATAATCAAACCAGGTGTTCCTGGAGTAAATCCGCTGGACTGTGCTGCCAATAGACACATTAATTCACGGTTTGAATAGAAAAGTAAAGCGTCAAACTGTTTGAGACCAACCGTCAAACATTTACTCCTGGAATACCAGAATTGTCTCTAGTAATCGAGGGATAGGTGCAGATATTGACTTAGAAGTGTGACATTCAAAGTAGGTGATAACGTTCTCTAACGGCTTCACGCTCGATCTTCATATTCATAGATGAAGTTTCTGTACCCGCCATTAGAATGTTGTGTAATTTGTTTTACTGAACACGGTGTTTTACAGCGGGTTAGCATCACTGGAGGTTAGGTCTTCGGGAAAGAGTTTGACTCCATACAAATACGTTACGCACTTCCACGATTCGACTCTCTACCTTAATATTCATAGCGTGAATTAAGGTGTCTATTGCCATAACTGTTGAGCGTATTTACTGCTGGAATACACGGTGTCACTCTCGGAGTCACAGAATAGCTGAAGCTACTGACTTGCCCGTTCCACTCTCAAAGAAGCTATTCTGTTAGCTGTTCCAATCTCAAGGAAGGTGGACACATTCTCGAACCATTTTTCCCTGGATCAACGAATTCTCACATGATACTAACGTAGCCATCACCAAAATGTATACAAACTTGCTTCTCTGAACACGACGTTATATTCTCGATGCAGAGGGTTAGGTTCACGGAAGGTTAGCTCTTCGGTAAAGCGTTTGACTCCATACGAGTAGGTAATGCTCTACAACGACTTGATGCTCTGATTTAATGCTCATATCGTGAAATATGCTGTCTATTGCCAATACTGTTCAGCGGATTATTCCAGGAATGCCTGGCATTACTCTCGGAATCACAGGACAGATGAAGCTACTGACTTAAACGTCCGACCGTCAATGATGCCGGTGCCGTTCTTGAACGGTTTGACGATCGATCTTCTACGCTTCCACGAATATGACGTCATATTCTCGCTACAGCGGGTGAGGTTCGTGGAAGGTACGACCATCTGTAAAACGATTGACTTTGACAATTGGATATGTTCACAAAGGGTTTGACGCTCAATATTCTAATTCATACATGAAATTAAGGTGGCCGTCAGTTATGTGTGTACTAATTTGTTTCCATCAACATGATATTATACTCTCGATACAGTTGGTTTTGTTTCTGGGGGGGTATGGTCTTCGGTAATTGGTTTGATTTTATACCAATTGGTGAAGGTCTCAAACGGTTTCACGCTCTACTTAAATATTCAAACGGTCAATTAAGGTGTCCATTGCCAATAGTGTACAGTTTATTGACTCTGGCCATGCCTGATTTGACTCTCGGAATCACAGGATAGGTCAAGCTATTGACCTAGCCGTCCGTCAGTCATAGATGGTGGTAACGTCTTTGAACGGTTTGACCCTCCATCTTCTAATTCATGAATTAAATCAAGGTAATCGTCACCAAAGTGTGTACTAATTTGCTTCTCTGAACACGACGTAATACCACGGATATAGAGCTTCAGCGTCTCGGAAGGTTAGTTGACATATCCGTTCGGGTTTCAAAGAAGGCAGTAACGTTCCGTAGAGTTTGACACTCGATTTTCTAATTCAGACAAGAAATTAAGATGCACGTCACTAACTGGAATGCTAATTTGTTTCACTGGAAACTATGTTATACACTCAGTAAAGTGGGGTAGGTTCTCGGAAAGTAAGGCTTTCGGTAAATAGTTTGACACTATACCAATAGGTAACGTTCTACTGCGGTATGCCTCTCTACTTCAATGTCTATACCTTCAAATAGACAGTCTAAAGCTAATACTGAACCACGAATTTACTCCCGTTATACCTGGTTTGCCCCTCGCAATCACTGGATTGCGGAAACTATTGTGTCTGCCGTTCGTATCTCATAGAAGGTGGCCACGTTCTCGAAAGCTTTCACACTCGATCTTCTAATCCAAACATGAAATAAATGTGCCCGTCTCTAAAATGTAAACTAATTTTCTTCTCTGTACATGAAGTTATGCTGTCGATACAGCGGGTTAGCTTCTTGGATGGTATGGCCTTCGGTGTGAAGTTAACTCTGTCGCAATGGGTAACGTTCTTCAGTGGTTATTCCTTGTACTTTAACATTCATATCGAGAATTAGGGTGTCTGACGCCAGTACTGTACAGCGGATTTACTCCTGGAATACCTGCTGCGACTCTCAGATTCAAAGAATAAGTGAAGCTATTGACTTCGCTGTGCGACTCTCATAAATGGTGGACACGGCCTCGAGCAGTTTGACTCCAGATTATTCTATTCACACATGAAAATAAGGTGTCCGTCTGTTAAAACATCTACTAATTCGTTCCTGTGAACGAATCGCTGCGGCGGCTTACGTTCTCTGAATGCATGTTGTAGGTTAAAAAGAATGACTTGGTACCTAATGGTAATGTTCTCTGATAATTTGTCTCTTAACCTTAATATTCATGTCGCGAATTACACTGTCTATTGCCAATATTGTTCGGCGCAATTACGCCTAGAATACGTGGTTTGACTCTTGCTATCACAGGATAGGTGAAGCTATTGATTCAATCGTTCCACTCCCAAAGAATGGGGTAACGATTTCGAACGGTTAGACATTCAATCTTCTAATTCATACATGAAATTAATGTACCCTTCACTCCAATGTATACTAACTTGTTTCCGTTGACACTAAGCAGCATGATCACTGCAGCACGTTAGCGTCTCGGAAGTTATGGCCTTCGGTATAAAGTATGACTCTATAACTGTACGTAAAGTTCTCCGACAGATTGACTCTCTACTTTGCTATACATACAGCGAATTGAAGTGTCTATTGCCAAAACTGTTCAGCGTATTTACTCCCGGAATACCTGGTTTGCCCCTCCGAATCGCAGGAATCGCGAAGCAATTGATTAGGCCTTTCGACTCTCAATGAGGAGGGTAACCTTCTCGACCAGTTTGACACTTGACTTCCTAATTCATACATGAAATGAAGGTGAGCATCCGGAAAGTGAGTACTAATCTGTTTCACTGGAGGAGAATTTATACTCTCGATATAGCGGGTTGCCTTCTCCGAATGTACGGCATTCGGTAAGATGTTTGACTCCATAGTAATAGGTAACATTCTACAACGGTTTGACTATGTACTTTGATATTCATATCGTGAATTGAAGTGTCTATCGCCAATAATGTACGGGGCATTTACTCCCGGAGTATCTGGCTTGACACTCGGAATCACTGAGCCGGTGTAAGAATTAACTTCGCCGTTCGACTCTCAAGGAAGGTGGTAACTCTCTCGAACGCTTTGACCCTCGATCTGCTAATCACTACGTGAAGTTTCGCTGCCCACGACTAAAATTTATACTAATTTGCTTCTCTGATCTTGAAGTTATACTCTCGATACTACATGGTCTGTTCGCGGAGGGTAAGGACTTCGCAAGAAAGAATGAATTTATGCGAATAGGTAACCTTCTGTAACATTTGGCACTTGACGTTAACAATCAGACCCTGAATTAAAGTGTCTATTGCGAATACTGTTCAGCAGATTTACTTCAGGAATACCTTGTTTGACTCTCCTACTCACTTTAAAGGTGGAGATATTGACTTATCTGTTCGAGTCCACAAGGCGGTGGTAACGTCCTCAAACGGTTGGACCAACGATTTTGATATTCAAACCGTGAATGAAGGTGTCGATTACCAATACTGTGAATCGCAGGATTGGTGCAGCTATTGACTTAGCTACTCCTCTGACACGCTATTCGCATGTTCTCGTGAGGCTTGACCCTCGATCTTCTAATTCATACATGAAGTTAAGTTGCTCGTCACTGAAATAAATATTAACTCCTCTCAGGACACGAAGTTATTCTCTGGATGAAGCCGATGAGGTTCCCGGAAGGTAAGGACATTGATAACACGTTTATTTCGTACCAACTGGTAACTTTCTCAAAAGGTTTGACGCTCAACTTTAATGTTTTTACCGTGAAATACGATGTATAATGCCAATACGGTACAGCAGATTTTGTTCCGGTATACCTGATTTGACGTTCGGAATCATAGGAAAGGTGACGCCATTGACGTAGCCGTACGATTCTCAAAGAGATGAAAAAGTTCGCGAACGGTTCGACTCTCGATCTTCTAATTCATAAATGATGTGAAAGTGCCCGTCACTACAACGATTACTAATTTCGTTCTCTGAGCACGAAGTTATACCCTGGAAACGGCAGGTTAGCATCATCCGAAGTTAAGGCTATCAGAAAAATGTTTGACTCTATACAAATGTCTAACGTTCTACATCGGTTTGACGTTCCTCTTCAATATTCAAACCGTGAATTAATGTCCCAATTTCCAATACTGATCAGCGGATATAATCCAGGAATTCCCCCAATGACACTCGGAATCACTGGACATGTGAAGCTATTTTTTTAGTCGTCCGTCTTTCGCAGGTGGCGGTAACGGCCCCGAACCGTTTACGCTCGATCCTCTAGATCATGCATAAAATTATGGTGCTCGTCACTAAAATGTATACTATTTCGCACCTCTGATCACGCTGTTATACTCTCGATACAACGGGACAGTTTTTCGGTGGGTATGGCATTCTGTACGAAGTTTGACCCTACTCGAATAGGTAATGTTCTACAACGGCTTGGCGGTCTGATTTAGTATTCAGACCTTGAATTGAAGTGCCTATTACCAATACTGTTCAGCGGATTTACACCTGGAATACCTGGTTTCACTCTTGGGATCACAGGGTTGGAGTAGCAATTGATTTAGCAGTTCGCCTCCCAAAGAGAGCGGTAACGTTCTGGAACGGTTTGCCTCCAGACCTTCTCATTCATACGTGAAATTAAATTGCCCGTCACGACAATGTATACTAATTCCTTTTCGTTTACAATAAGCAACACTCTTGCAGCAGCGGGTCAGATTCTCGGAAGGTACGGTAATTGATAAAACGTTTGACTTTATACCAACTTGTAATGTTCTCAATCGGTTTCGCGCACGACTTTAATAATCATGACGTGAATGAAGTTGTCCATTGCCAATAGTGTACAGCGGATTTACTCCCGGAATACCTGGTTTGCCTCTCTGAATCACATGATAGTTGAACCTATTGACTTAGCTTTTCGGGTCTCATGGAAGGTGGTAACTTTTCCTAATGGTTTGACCCTCGACCTTCTATTCCATCCATGAAATTAATGCGCCAGTCACTAAAATGTATACTAATTTACTTCAATGAACACGAAGATATAACCTCGATACAGCGGGTCAGCTTCTCGGAAGGTAAGGCCTTCGCTAAAGGGTGTGATAATATACCGGTAGGTAGCGTTCTGGAATGGTGTGTCTCTGAACTTTAATATTAATACGGAGAATTAAGGAGTATATTGCAATTACTGAATTGCTGATTTACAACCGGACAGCCTAGTTGGACTCTCGATATAGCATTGAAGGTGAAGCAATTGGCAGAGCCGTTAGAATCTCAAAGAATGTGGTAATGTTCTCGAAATGTTTGACCCACGACGTTCCAATTCATACTCGAAGTTAAGGTGTCATTCACTGAAATGTATACCAGTTTGTACCTGTGAACACAATGTTATTCTCTCGATACAGCGGGTCAGATTTTCTGAGGGTAAGGAAATCTGTAAGAAAGCTATCCCTCCACCAATAGGTAATGTTCCACAACGGCTTGACGGCCAGCATTAATATTCAAACCGAGAATTGAGGTGTCCATTGCCAATACTGTACAGCAGCTTTTCTCCCGGAAAGCTGGCTTGACTCGCAGGACACGTGAAACCATTGACTTAGCTGTGCGACTCACAAAGAAGGAGATAATGTTAACGAACGGTTTCTCACTCGATCCTCTAACTCATACATGAAATTATGGTGCGTATCACTAAAATATTAACTAATTTGTTTCTCGGAACACGAAGTTCTACCATCAATACAGCGGGTTATGTTCCCGGAAGGTAAGGTATGGGATAAAGTGTATGACGTTCTACAAATTGGTTGTATTCATAAACGGATTGACTCCAAACTTCGGTATTCAAAACGTAAAATATGTTGTCTATTGCCAATACTGTTCAACGGATTTTCTCCTGGAATACCAGGCGTGACTCTCGGAATCCGAAGCGTAGGTGAAGCCACTGACGCAGTTGTAGGACCCTCGAAGATGCTGGTGACGATCTCGAACGGTTTGACATTCGATTTTCTAATTCATAGATGAAATTAACGTGTCCGTCACTAAAATGTATACTAATTTGCTTCTGTGAACACGAAGATATAATCTCGATAGAGCGGGTTAGCTTCGCGGAATGTAAGCCCTTCTGTAAGAGGTTTGACTACATTGCAATGGATAGCGATCTACAACGGTTTGACTCTGGACATTCATATTTATACCGTGAAATAGGGTATCTAATGCCACACTGTACAGCGGATATACTCCAGGAATAGCTGCTTTGACTCGCGGAATGACAGGATTGGTGAAGCTATGGACTCAGCCGTTCGTCTCTCACTGAATGTGGTAACGTTCTCGAATGGTTTGACACTCGATCATCTAATTCATGCATGAAATTAAGTTGCACATCCGTAAATGTATACGAGTTTATACCTAACAACACGGTATTGTACTCCCGATACAGCGAGTTAGTTTTTCGGGAGGAAAGGCATTCTGTAACAAGTTTGACCCTACACCTGTGGGCATTGTTCTACAACGGCTTGACGGCCTGCTTTAATATTCAAGCCGTGTATTTAGGTGTCTACTGCCAATACTGTTCAGCGGACTTAATCATGGATTATCTTGTTTGACTCTCCGAATAACTGGATAGGTGAAGTTATTGACAAAGCCGTGCGTCTCTCACAGAAGGTGGTAACGTTCTCGAACGGTTTGACTCTCGATTTCTTAATTGATACATGAAATTAAGATACTCTTCACTAAAATGTGTATTAATTTCCTTCTCTGAACAGGAAGTTAGACTCTCGATATTGCAGGGTACCTTCTCCGAATGTACGGATTTCGGTAAAATGTTTGACTCTGTAGCAGTAGGTAACGTTCCACAAAGGTTTGACTATGTACTTCGATATTCATATCGTGAATTGAGGTGCCTATTGCCAATAATGTATTGGGCATTTATTCCCGGCGTACCTGGCTTGTCTCTCGGATTCACAGGGCCGGTTATCCTATTCTGGGATAACAATATCAGGATAACAATTAACTTCGCCGTTGGACTCTCAAGGTAGTTGGTAACACTTTCCAAGTGTTTGAAACTCGATCTTCTCTAATCGCTACGTAAAGTTTCGGTGCCCACGTCTAAAATGTATACTAATTTGTTTCTCTGATCTCGAAGATATACTCTCGATATAGCATGTTACGTTCGCGGAGGGTAACGACTTCGGTAAAAAGTATGGCTTTATGCGAATAGGTAACGTTCTCTAACAGTCTGGCGCGTTAAGTTAATAATCAGAACGTGAATTAAAGTGTCCATTGCCAATACTGTTGAGCAGATTTACTTCAGGAAATGTGTGACTCTCCTAATCACTATATAGCTGAAGCTATTGACTTAACGGTGCGTCTCTCAAAGAACGTGGTAATATTCTCGAACTGTTTGACCCTCGATCATCTACTTCATACATGAATCTATGTGTGCCGTCACTAAACCGTGTACTATCCAGCATCCTTGACCACGATGTTATAACCTCGATACAGCGGGTTAGATGGCCGGTAGGTAAGGCCTTCGGTTAAAAGTATGACTCTATTCCAATTGGTAACGTGCTACAGCGGCTTGCCTGTGTAGTTGAATATATATACCGTGATATATGGTGCCTAACGCCCATAATGAACAGCAGATTTTCTAGCGTTATAACAGCTTCGACTCTCGAAATAATAGGATATATGAAGCTTTTGGTATAACCGATCGATTCCCCAAGATGGTGGTAACGTTCTAGAAAGGTTTGGCACTCGATCGTCGAATTCCTTCATGAAATTTGGGTGCCCGTCACGAAGACTTATAGTAATTTGTTCCACTGAACACGGTATACAACTCTCGATACAGCGGGTTAGATTCACTGCAGGTAAGGTTTTCCGTAATAGGTTTGATTTCATACCAATATGTATCGTTCCACAACGGTTTGACACTGTTCTTTAATATTCATGAATTGAATGAAGGTGTCTTCTGCTAATACTGTTCAGCGGATTTTCTCCAGGAATCCCTAGTATGACTCTAGTAATTACAGGGTAGGTGAAGCTCCTGACTGAGCCGTTCATCCCTCGAAGTAGGTTGTAACGTTTTTGAACGGTTCTTCACGCTTTACTGTAATATTCATAGCGTGAATTAACGAACACTCACTTACGGAATACCTGGTCTGAACCCCGGAATCACAGGATAGTAGTAACCATTGATTAAGAATTTCGACTCTCGAAGTAGGTGGTAACGTGGTCGATCTGTTTGACACTCGCTCTTGAAATTCATACACGAAGTTAAGGTGCGCATCACTAAAATGTATACTAATTTGCGTCTCTGGATACAGCGGGCTAGCTTCACGGAAGGTAAGGCCTTCGGTAAAAAGTTTGACTGTATTCCAATATTTGACGTTCCACAACGGTAGGATGCTGTGCTGTAATACTGAACCCGTGAATTATGGAGTCCATTGCAAGTACTGTTCAGCGGACTTACTCCGGGATTACCTTGTTTGTCTCTCTGAATCACAGGGTAGGTGGAACTATTGACTTATGCGTTCGAATCTCGAAGAAGATGGTAACGTTCTCGATCGGTTGACCTTCGATCCTCCTGTTCATACAGGAAACTATGGATCCAGTCACTTAAACGAATACCAGTTTCTTTCTCGGAACTGGAGATCACAATCTCGATACAGAAGGGTAGGGTCGCGGAAGGTAACGCTTTCAGTAAAGAGTTTGACGGTATAACAGTAGGTAACGTTTTTCAATGGCTTGAATCTCCATATTACTATATATGCCGTAAATTATGGTTTCTATTGCCAATAACCTACTGCGGATTTACTCCCAGAATACCTGGTTCAACTCTCGGAATCGGTTCTCGAACGGTATGCCACTCGATATCCCCAACCATACTTGAAATGAAGGTGCCCGTATATAAAGTGTATATGAATTTTCTTCCCTGAACACGAAGTTATACTCTCGATATAGCTGGTTATCTTCTCGGACGGGAAGGCCTTCTGTAAAAGTTTGAATCTATACCAATATGTATCGCTCAACAACGGTTTGACTCTGCACTTAGGTATTTATATCATGAAATAGGGAATCTAGTTCCAATGCTTTACAGCGGATTCTCTCCCTGAATACCTGCTTTGTCCTTCGGAATCACAGGATGGGAGAATGTATAGTCTTAGTCGCTCGACACTCAAAGATGGTGGTCACGGTCTCGCACTGTTTCATCCCCCATCTTCTAATTCATACATGAATGTAAGGTGCCAGCACTAAAATGTATACTAATATGTACCTCTGATCACGATTTTGTGCCCTTGGTGCAGCTCGATATGCATTCGGTTGGTAAGGTCTTCGGTAAAAGGCTTGTCTTTAAATCATTAGGTATCGTTCTCAAACGGTATCAAGCTATACTTTAATATTCAAACCGTCAATTAAGGCCTGCACTGCCAATAGTGTACAGCGGATTGAATCCAGAAATACCAGATGTGAGTATCGGAATAATAGGATAGGTGAAGCTGTTGCCTTAGCCGTTCTGCTCTCGAAGAGGGTGGAAATGGTCGGGAACGGTGTGACCTTCGATTTTCTAACTCAATCATAAGATGAAGATACCCGTCACTAAAAATTTAAACTAATTTGATTCCGTCAACACTTAGCTATACCCTCGTTATAGCGTATTAGGTCCTCAGAAGGTAAGCCATCAGGTAAAAAGTTTGATACCATGCCAATAGGTAACGTTCGACAACGGTTTGACGTCGTACCTTAATTTTCATACTGTGGAATATGGTGTGCATCGCCAATAAACAACAGGACATTTACTCCTGGAATACCTGGCTTGACTCTCGGAATCATAGGATAGGGAAAGCTACTGACCTAGCCGGACAATTATCAAACAAGGTGGGTTCGTTCTCGAACTGATTGACTCTGATCATCATGTTGTTACATCATACTATGGTGCCCGTCAACACAATGAATACTAATTTGTTTCTCTGAACACGAGGCGAGACTCTCCCTGCCGCCGGACTGTTTCTCCGAAGGTATGGTTATCTGTAAAAGAAATGACGTCCTATAAATTTGTAATGTTCACAGGTGGTTTGAATCTCTATTTTAATATTCGTACTTTGAAATAGTGTGCATATTGCCAATACAATTCAGCGGATTTACTCCAGGAGAATCTCGTGTAGCTCTAGGAATCGCAGGATAGTGAAAACTATTGACCTAGCCGTTCGACCCTTAGAGAGATCGGTAATGTTCTCGAAATGCTTGACACACGATATTCTAATTCATGCATGAAATTCAGGTGCTCGTAACGAAAATGAATACTACTTTCATGCTCTGAACACAACGTAATGCTCTCGAAAAGGCAGGCCAGTTTCACCGAAGGTGGGGGTATCGGTATAGTGTTTGGCTCTATACCAATATGTAACGTGTACGATGGTTTGACAGTCTGCTTTAATATTCAAACCATGAATTGGGGTAGCTATTGCCATTACAGTACACCGCATTTACTCCCGGAGTATCTGGTTTAACTTTCGGAGTCACACGATATTTGCAGCTGTTCGCTAAGCCGTCCGTCTCCCATAAACGGTGGTAACGTTCTCGAACTGTTTGACCCTCTACCTTCTAATTCATACATGAATTTAAGACGACGCCACTGAAATGCTTTTTAATTTGTATCCCTAAACACGTAGCTATGCTATCGATACGGCGGGTTTGCTTCTCGGACGATAAGGTATACGGTGAAACGTTTGACTTTATAGCAACTGTCACGTTATCAAATGGTTTGCGCACTACATTAATATTCAAACTTAGATGGAAGGTGTGTTGCCAATAGTGTTTCAGCGGATTTGCTCCCGGAATACGTGGCGTGACTCTCGGAGTGGCAGGATGTATGAAGCTACTGAGGTAGATATTCGTCTCTCACTGACGGTGGTATCGTCTCGAACGCTTTCACCCTCGATCTTCTGATGCATGCATGAAGTTAACGTGCCCGTCACTGAAATGAATACTAATTTCCTTCTTTGTTTGCGATGATATTCTCTCGATACGGCGGGTTAGTTCTTCGGTGGGCAAGGCATTCTGTAAGAAGTGAGTCTGTACACAAATACGTAATGATCAACATCGGATTGGCGATCTACTTTAACGTTGAAACTGAGAAATAATGTCTCTATTGCCAATTCTGCTCAGAGGATTTACTCCCGGAATACCTGGTTTGACTGTCAGAATCACAGAATAGCGAAGCTATTGGAATTGCAGGATACCTGAAACTATTGTCATTGCTGTTCGACACGCAATAAAGGCTGCATCGTTCTCTAACGGTTTGACCCTCGATGTTCCAATTCATACGTGAAATTAAGATAACCTCACTAAAGTGTATAATAATTTGCTTCTCTGTACTCGAAGGTACACACTCGATCCAACGGGATAGCTTCTCGGGGGGTACGACCTCCGGTAAAGAGCATGACTCTATACGAATACGTAACGATCTACAACAGTTTGACGCATTACTCTAATTATGAAAAGGCGAATTAAGGTATATGTTACCATTACTTTACAGCGCAGTTACTCCAGTGTATATCTTGTTTCTCTTTTGGAATCACAGGATATATGTAGCTGTTGACTTACCGGTATGAATCTTAAAGATGGTGGTACCTTTCTCGAACGGTATAACTCTCGATCTTCTTATTCGTATATGAAATTCAGGTTCCTGCCACTAAAATGTCTACAGAATTGATTCCGTGAACAATAAGCATGACACTCGCTACAGTGTGTTAGGTTCTCGGAAGGTAAGGTATTCGGTAAAAAGAATGACTTAATACAAATTGATAATGTTCGCCGTTGTTTTGACAATCTACTCTAACATTCATACAGTTAATTAATGTGTCTATTTCCAATACTGTTCAGGGGATTAACACGTGGAATACCTGGTTTAGCTACAGGAATCACAGGATTGGTGAAGCTGTTGACTTCGCCGTTCTTCCCTTGAAGAAGGTACGATCGATTTAATATTAAATCGTGAACTAATGTGTCTATTGCCAATACCGATCTGCGGTTTCACTCCCGGTGTACCTGTTTGTCCCCCGGAATCGCAAGATCGATGAACCTATTGGCATAGCCGTTCGATTATCAAAGAGGGTGGAAACGTTCCCGAACAGTTTGACAAACGATCTTCAAATTGGTTCCTGAAACTAAGGTGCCCGCCACTAAAATATACGCTCATTTGTCTCTCTCAGCACGGAGTTATACTCTCGATGCAGCGGGTTAGGTTCGCCAAGAGATAGGCCCCGGTGCAAAGTTTGACTCTCTTGCAATTGGTAACCTCCTATAACGGTTTGTCTCTATACATTGCCAATACTATTGCCAATACTGTTCAGCGGATATTCTCCCGGAATACCTTATTTGACTCTCGAAATCACAGGGTCGGTGAAGCTATGACTTTGCCGGTTGAATCTCAGAGATGGTGGTAGCTCTCCCAAACGGTTTGACTCACGAGGTTTCTATGCATGCATGAAAATATGGTATCCGTCACTAAAATGTATACTAATTTGTATCCTCTGAACACGATGTAATACTCTCGATACAGCGGGTTAGCTTATCGGATGGTACGGCCTTCGGTGAATGGTTGGGCTCTATACCAATAAGTAACGTTGCACAAAAGTGTAACCGTGATTTTAATATTTAGAACGGCAAGTAGGGCTTTAATGCCGATACTGCACAGCGGATTTACTCCTGGAATACCTGATTTGACGCCCGGTATCACATGATAGGTGAATCTATTGTCTCAGGCGATCGACCCCCGAGGAAGATGAAAACGTTCTCGAACTGCTTAACCCTGACTTTCGTAGTATGTTCATGAAATTTAGGCGCCCGTCTCTAAAATGCATACTCACTAGCTTCACTGAACACGAAGTTATACTCTCGAGACAGTGGGTTACGTTCTCGAAAGGTGAGACCTACGGTAGAATGTATGGTCTATACCAAGACGTATCATTCTCATACGGTTTGACGCTGCACTTTAAGATTCATACCGTGAATTAAGATGTCTGTTGCCAATAGTGCACAGGGCATTTACTCCCAGAATAACTGATTTGAGTCTCGGAATCATAGGATGAGTGCAGCTATTGTCTTATATGTGCGACATTCAAAGAAGGTGATAACGTGCTCGAAAGGTTTGACTCTCCATTTTGCTACTCATACATGAAAATATCGTGTCGGTCTATTAAAATTTCTACAAATTTGGTTTCGTGAACATTAAGCATGGCACTCGCTAGTACATGTTAAGTTCGCCTAAGGTTAGGTATTCGGTAAACGGAATGACATTATACGTATTGGTAATGTTCTCCGACGGACTGACTATCTTCTTCAATGTTCATACCGTGAAATAGGATGTATATTGCAATGCGGGTCAGCGGATTTTCTACCGGAATACATGATTTGACTATCGGAGTCACATGGTAGGTGAAGCTAATGACATTGCCATTCGACTAACCAAAGAATGTGGGAACAATCTCGAGCGGATTGACACTCGATTTTCTAACTCATATATGAAAATAAGGTGTGCCTGTGTTTTAATGACTTCTACTTGGTTTCCGTGGGCCGTAAGCATGTCTCTAGTTACAGCGGGTTATGTTCTAGGAAGGTAATGTATTCGGGAAAAAGAATGACTCTATACCAACTGGCAATGTTTTCCGATGATTTGACTCCCTACTTTAATATCCATCCCGTGAATTAATGTGCCTAGTGCCATCACCGTTCAGCGGATTTACTCGCGGATTACCTGGTTTACCCCTTGGAATAACAGGATAGGTGAAGCTATTGACATAGCCGTTCGAACATAAACGAGGGTGGTAATGTTCTCGAACTGCTCGACCGTCAATCTTCTAAAGCATACATGAAGATTAGGTGCCCGTCAATTAAATGAATACCAATCTCCTTCAATGAACACGAAGTAATACTCTCGATACTGCGTGTTAACTCCTCGGTAGGTAAGTCCGTCGGTTAAAAGCTTGACTTGACACCAATAGGTTCCGTGCCCCAACTGTCTGACTGTGTGCATTGATATTTATACCGTGAGATAGGGAGCCTAATGCCCATACTGAGAAGCAGACTCACTCCAGGAATGCATGGTGTGACCATCGGAATCACAGGATAGGTGTAGCTACTGACGTAGCCATTCGGTTATCAATGGAGGTGGTAACGTACTTGAACGGATTGTCTCTCGATCTTCTAATTCATACACGAAGTTAATCTGCCCGTCATTAAAATGTATTGTAATTTATTGCACTGAGCACGATGTTGTACACTAGACTCTGCCGGCTTGCGTCTCGGAAGGTTAGACCTTCTGGAAAGGGTTTGACTCTATACCAATAGGTGGCGTTCTACAATCGTATGACGTTCAGCTTTATTATTCACAGTGTGAGTTAAGGTGTCTATTGTCAAAATTGATTAGCGCATTTACACTCGGAATATCAGGCTTGACTCTCGGAATCACAGGATAGGTGAAGCTTTTGACTCAGACGTTCGTCTCTCAGAGAATGTAGTAACATTCTCGAACCGTTTGACCCTTGATCACTTAATTAATAAATGAAGTTAAGGTGGCCGTCATTAAAATGCATAGTAATTTGTTTCACTGTACACGTAGTTACACTCTCGATACAGCGGGATAGTTTCTTCGAAGGTAAGGCCTTCGGTGAAGTGTTTGACTCCATACCAACTGGTAACGTACTACAACGTTTTGGTACTGTACTTTAATTTTCAAACCGTGAATTACGGTGTCTATTGTCAAGACTATTGAGCGCATTTACTACTGGAATACCTGATTTGCCTGTCGGAATCAGAGGGTAGCTGCAGCTATTGACATATCCGTTCGACTCTAAAGGAGGGTGGTAACGTTCTCGAACGGTTTGACAATCAACCTTCTAATTCATCCATGACGATAACGTGCCGGTCACTGAAGTGAATAATAATTTCGGTCTTCGTACACGAAGATATACACTCGATACAGCGGGTTAGCTTTCGGAGGGTATGGTCTCCGGTAAAGCTTTTGAATTTATAGCAATTGGTATCGTTCTGAAATGTTCTGTCGCTCCATTATAATATTCAAACCGTGAATTAAGGTGTCTGCTACCAATACTGTTGAGCGGATTTAGTCCGAGAATACCAGGTTTGACTCCCGGAATCGCAGGATGGTGAAGATATTGACTTACGCGTTCGTCCCTAACAGAAGGTGGCAACGTTCTACTGAGGTTTCACCCTCGAACCTCTAGTTCGTACACGCAGGATAGGTGCCGGTCACTGAAATGAGTACTAATTGGCTTGTCTCAACACGAAGTTCTTCTCTCGATACAGTGGATTAGCTTCACGGAAGGGAAGGCCTTCGGTACTGAGTTTGACTCTATGTGAATAGCCAACGTTCTGCAACGGTCTGACGATCTGCTTTAATATTCAAACCGTAAATTAAGGTGTCCATTGCCAACAGTGTATAGCGGATTGTCTCCAGGAATACCTGATTTGACTACCGGAATCACAGGGTAGGTAAAGCTATTGACTTAGCCGTTCGACTCTCAGAAAGCTGGCGTCGTTCTCGAACGGTTTGCTACGCGATTTTCTAATTCATAGATGAAAATGTGCTGTGCGACTGCTAAAATATCTATTAATTCGCTCTTTTGAACATGAAGCAAGGCAATCGCTACGTCGGCTTGCGTTCTCGGAATATATCGTATAGGTCAATGAGAATTATTCTATACCAGTTGCTAATGATGTCCGACGGTTGACTCTTAACGTTAATATTCCTGCCGTGGATTACGGGGACTATTGCTAATACTGCTCCGCGCATTCACACCTAGAATACGCGGTCTGACTCTAGCAACCATAGGGTAGGTCAAGCTATTGACTTAGATGTGTGACAATCCAGGGAGGTGAGATCGTTCTCCAACGGTCTGACTCTCGATTTTGCTATTCATGTATAAAAATGTTGTGCGTCAGCTAAAAAGACTACTAATTTGTGTCCGTGAGCACGAAGCATGATACTTGATACGGCGGGTTAGTTTCTGGTAAGGTAACGTTTTCGGTAAAAAGTATGACTTTATAACAATCGGTTATGTTCTCCAACGTACAGACTCTCTACTCTAATATTCAAACCGTGACACAAGGTGTTCATTGTCAGTGATTTCCAGTGGATTTACATCTGGAATACCATGCTTGACTCTCGGAATCACAAGTATGAGTGATGTTATTCAAGCAGCCGTTCGTCTCCCAAAGCAGGTCGTAACGTTCTCGAACGGATTGACCATTGGTCTTCTGATTCATACATGACATATGAGTACCGTCACTAAAATGTATACCATTTTGTTCCTCTAAACACGATGTTATAATCTGGATACAGCTGATTAGGCTTCTTGGAAGTTAAGGCCGTCGTTAAGACGTATGCATTTATACAAATTGTTTACGTTTTGCAACCGTTTAACGCTGAACTTTAATATTCATACAGTGAATTAGTGTGTCCATTGTCAATATCCTTCAGCGGATATACCCCCGGAATACCTGGTATGAGTCTAGGAGTCACAGGATGAGTGGAGCTCTTCACTTAGCTGTCCGGTTCTCATGGAAGTTGGTAACGTTATCGAACGGTGTGACGCTCGATCTGTTTATTCATTCATAAAATTAAGTCGTCCTATCTGCTATAATGCCGATCTGAAATAGTTCGACGCTCTACATGAATACTCAAACCATGAACTAAAGCGTCTTTTGCCCATGCTGTTGAGCGGATTTACTGACGGAATACCTGGCTTGCCTCTCCGAATCAACCCAAACCTAACCCGATGTATTTAGAGTATTCATTCGTACTCAGAAGTGGAAATTAGCATACATTGCAGAGAACGGTACCTCAATTTCATCTATGAATGAGGAGATCGAGTGTGAAACCGTTCTAGAACGTTACCACATTCGTCGTGAAATCGCATATATAACACAATTGCTTCACCTATCCTGCGGTTCCGTGAGTCAGACCATGTTTTCGCGGAGTAAATACGGTGAACAGTATTAGTAATAGACAACTTAATTCACGGCTTGAATATTAAATATAAAGCGTCAATCCGTTTGAGAACGTTACCAATATCTATAAAGTCAAAAGTTTTACCGAAGACCTTACCCTCCGAAATGATAATCCGCTGTATCGAGAGTATAACTTCATGATTAGGATAACAAATTACTATACATCCTAATGACGGGCACCTCAATTTCTTGTATGAATTGCAACATCGGGGGTTGAACCTTTCAAGATCGGTACCATATTCCTTATAATCGAACGGATAAGATAATAGTTTCTCCCATAATGTGATTCCGAAAGTCAAAGCAGGTATTCCGGGAGTAAATCCGCTGGACAGGATTGGCAACAAACACTTTAACTCACTGTTCGAATATTAAATAAGAGCGTCAAACCGTTGAAGAACTTTACCTATTAGTATACAGGCAAACTGTTTATCGAAGGGTTCACCATTCCTGCAGCAATTCTGCCGTATCGAGAGTATTACTTCGTGATCATGGAATCAATTTATTATACACATTAGTGACGGGCACCTTCATTTCAAGTACGATTTAGGAGACCGAGGGTCAATCCGTTCGAGAACGTTACCACCTCCTTTGAGAGTCGAAGGGCTAAGTCAATAGCTTAACCTGTCCTGTGATTCAGAGAAACAAACCGGGTACACTGGGATGAAATCCGCTGAACAGTATTGGCAATTGCCGCATTAATTCTCGGTATGAATATTAAAGTAGACAGTCAATTTGTTAGAGAACATTACCAATTGGTAGAAAGCCATTCTTTTTAACATGTACCTTACATTCCGAGAACGCAAGCCGAAGTAAGGATTGCCTTGATTTGGTTTTCCAGGAACGAATTAGTAGATATTATAGCAGAGGCATATCTTATTTTGATATATGAATTAGAAGATCAAGTGTCAAACACATCGAGAACGCTACCGCATTCATTGAGAGACAGACGGCTAGGTCAATAGCTTCGTATTCCAAGATTCCAAGAGTCAAGCCATGTATTCGTGTACTAAATCCGCTGAACAGACATATACACCTTCATTCATGAATTGATTATTAAAATAGAGCGTCAGCCCGTTCGTGAACGTTATCACCCTCTTAGAGAGTCAAACGGATAAGTCAATAGCTTTACGTATCCAGTGATTTGCCGAATCGATCCAGGTATTCCTGGAGAAAATTCGTTGAACAGTATTGCGAATAGACACCTTAATTCACGGTATGAATATTAATGTACACATCCAAACCATTGCAGATCGTTAATTACTGCTATATAGCCAAATTTTAACCGAAGGCCTCAACTCCCAAGAACCCATCCCGCTGTAGTGCTTGGCTTGCGTAGTCCTCAATAGAACAATTTAGTTGACATTTGGCAGAGGGGCACTCTATTTTCAAGTACGAACAGGACGATCGATGGACACACCGGGCTAGAACATTACCTCCTTCTTCCAGTGTACAACCGCTAAATGAATAAATACACCTATCCTGTGATTCAGATAGCCACATCAGTTATTCCGGGAGTGAATCCGCTGTTCAGTATTGGCAGAACACACCTTCTATCGGGCTCTGAATATTAAAGTAGAAGGTCAATACGTCGGAGAATATTACCAATTAGTATATTGTCATTCCCTTTACCGAATACGTCACGCTCCTAGAACATATCACGCTTTAGCGAGTGTATACCTTCCCGATCAGAGTATCAAGTTAGAAAAGATTTTAGTGATGGGGAACTTAATTTTGTTATGATGAAGAAAATCGAAGGTGAAACCGCTCGAGAACGTTGCCACGTTCTGTGAGAACCGAACGGCTATGTCACTAGCTTCACATATGCTGTGATTCCGAAAGTCAAACCAGATATTCAAGAAGTAAATGCGCTGTACCGTATTGGAAATTGACACCTCAATTCACGGTTTGAATATTAAAGCAGGCCGTCAAGCCATTGTAGGGCATTAACAATTCGTGTAGAGTTAAATATCATACAGAATGCATTACAATCCGACAAACTGACCCGCTGTATCGAGAGTATAACACGGTGCTCAGGGGTATGGACTAGTATACAATTTACTGTCGAGCACCTTAATTTCATGAATGAACTAGAAGATTGATGGTGAAATCTTTCGGGAAAGTTAGCACCTTCTGTAGGAGTCGATCGGCTAAGTAAATAGCTTCTCCTTACCAGTAATTCCGATAGACAAACTAGGTAGTACGGAATTATATACACTGTACAGCACTGGAAATACATACCATTCTTCACGGTTTCAATTTAAAGTAGAGCGTCAGGAAGTTTGAGATCGGTACCAATTGTTATATAGTCAACCGTCTTCCTGATGACCTCACCCACGGAAAGCCTAATCCGTTGTATCTGGAGTATAACATCGTGTATCGAATAACAAATTAATTTACACTTTAGCGACGGGCACCTCAATTTCATGTATAAATTAGAATATCGAGGGTTAAACCATTCGAGAGCGTTACCTTCTTGCATGAGAAGCGAAAGTCAGAGTTAATGGCTTCACCTATCCCATGATTCCGAGAGTAAAACCAGGTATTCCTGGCATAAATACGCTGAAAGGTATTGGCGATGTACACCGTAATTCAAGGTATGAATATTAAAGCTGACCGTCAGCACATTGTAAAACGCTACTCATTGGTATAGAGACAAACCTTTTACCGAAAGCTCTAGCTTCGGAGGAGCTAATAAGCCGTATCGAGAGTATAACTTCGTATTCAGAGAAAGACATAAGTATAAATTTTAGTGATGGACATCAGTGGTTCTTGTATCAATTAGAAGATAGAGGGTCAAACTGTCCGGGAACGATAACACTCTTTTTGAGGCTCGAACGGATATGTCAGTAGCTTCATCCATCATGTGATTGCGAAAGTCAAACCAGGCATTCCGGAAGTTAATTAGCTGAACAGTATTGGCATTAGGCACGGTAATTCTCGGTTTGAATATTATAGTAGTTCTTCAGACCGTTTCAGAGCGTTACCAATTTGTAGAATGTCAATCGTTGTAGTAAAGACCTCACACTCCGAAGAACTAACTCGCAATATTAAGAGTATAATATGATATTCAGCGCGACGAGTTATTAATGATTTTAGTGACGGTGCTTTAATTGAATGTACGAGTGAGAAGATCCAGGGTCAAACACTTCGAGAACGTGACCACACTCTTTGAGATTCGAACGGTTAAGTTAGTAGCTTCACCACTCCTGTGAATTCGAGGAAAAAACCGGTATTCCGTGAGTAAATCCGCTGAATTGTATTAGCAGTATTGCTGATAATGTACACAGTCAAACCATTGTAGAACGGTACGTATTTGTATAATGTCGAAAGTTATACCGAAGAACATACCCTCCTAGTTCCTAATCCGCGGCATCAAGAGTATAACTTCGTAATCACAGATACATAACAGTGTACATTTTAGTAACGGGCACCTTAATTTCTCGTCTGAATTAGATGATCGACGGTCAAACTTTTCGAGCACGATACCAACTTCATTCAGTGTCGAACAGCTGTGTCAATAGCTACACTTATACAGTGATTCCAAGAGACAAACCAGGTATTCCGGGAGCAAATCCACTGATCAGTCTTGGTAATAAACAACTTCATTACCGGTTTCAAAATTAGAATAGTGCGTCAAACCGTTTGAGAACGTTACCACACTCTGTGAGAGTCGGACGGATAATTCAATAGCTTCATCTATCCTGTGATTCCGAGAGTCAAACCAGGTATTTTGCTAGTAAATCCGCCCGATCAGAAATGGCAATATACACCTTAATTCACGGTTTGATGATAAAAATTAGGCATCACCGTTTGTGAACATTAGCAACTGCTACAAAGTCAAACTTTTTACCGTAAACCTAATCCCCTGAACAACTAACTGGCCGTATCCAGTGTATAACTTCGGGTTCAGGAAAAGAAGTTTGTCTCCATTTCAGTGACGGACCCCTTAACTTCCTATATGAATTAGAAGATCGACCGGCAAACCGTTCGAGAGCTCTACCACCTTCAGCGAGAGACGATCGGATGGGTCAGTAGCGTCACCCATACCACGATTCGGAGAGACAAACCAGCTATTCCGGGATTATGTCCGCTGAGTGGTATTGGAAAGAGACACCTTACTCCACGGTTTGCATATTAAAATAGAGCGTCACCTTGCTTGAGATCGTTACCAGTTCCTATAATGTCAGACGCTTCACCAAAAGCCGTACCGTCCGCGAAGATATCCCGCCGTACTGAGAGTACAACTTTATGATTCGAGAAACACATCAGTATACGATTTAGTGGCGAGCCCCTTGACTCCAGGAACAAATCAGAAGATCGAGCGTAAAACCGCTCGAGAACATTGCTACCTTCTGTGAAAGACCAACAGTTAAGTGAATAGCTTCACGTATCCCGTGATTCTGAGTGTCAAACCAGGTACTCCGGGATTAAATGCGCTGAACAGAATTGGCAATACATACATTTACTTCCGGATTGAATACTGAAGTAGCGAACGGCTCAGTCAATAGCGTCACCTGTCCAGTGATTCTGTGTGTCAAAACTGGGATACCGCGAGTAAGTTCGCTGAACAGTTTTGGCAATAGACAGCTTACTTTACGGTATGAGTATTAAAGCATATTATCAAACTGTTGTAGAGCTTTACCTATTCATATAGAGTCAAACCGTTGACCGAAGACCTTACCTTGCGTGAAGTCAATTCGCTATATCGAGAGTATGACATCGTGTTCAGAGAAGCAAGTTAGTATACATTTTAGTGACGTGCACGTTATTGTCCTATGTTAATTTGAAGATCCAGGACCAAACCGTTTGATATCGTGACGAGCTTCCTTGATTTTAGAAGAGCTAACACAATCGCTTCTTTGGGAGTCGAAGTGCTAAGTAAATAGCATCACCTATCCTGTAACTCCGAGAGTCGAATCATGTATTCCGGGCGTAAATACGCAAAACAGTTTTGGCAAATGACACCTTATTTCACGCTATGAATAATAAAGCATACCGCCATAACGTTGCAGAACGTCACCTAATGCTATAGAGTCAAACTCTATGCCGAAGTGTTAAGGTACCCGTCACTAAAATGTCTACTAATTTGTATCTCTGAACACAAAGTTATACCCTCGATGCAGCGGATTATGTGCGCTGAACGTAACGTATCAGGTAAATAGCTTGTCGTTATGCCCATTGGTAACGTTCTCAAACGGTTTTACGTTCTAAGTTAATATTCAATCCGTGAATTAAGGCGTCTATTGCCAATACGGTTCAGCGTATTTACTCCAGCAGTACGTGGTTTGACTCTCACAATCAGAGGGTAGGTGAAGCTACTGACTTAGCAATGCGACGCTCAAAGATGGTGCAAAGGTTCTCGAAAGCATTGAATGACGATGCTGATATTTACACACAAGAATGTTGTGTCCATCAGCTAATATGTGCACTAATTTGTTTCCGTGAACAATATGTGAGGCACTCGCCACAGTGTGTTAGGATCTCGAATGGTAAAGTACTCGGTAAAAGGAATGACAAAATGCGAAATGGTAATGATCGCCGTCTGTTTTACTCTCTACTTTAACATTCATACCGTGAATTACGGTGTCAATAGCCAATACTGTACAGTGGATTTGCTCCCAGAATACCTGGTTTGACTATCGGAATAACAGGATAAGTGAAGCTGTTGACTTAGATTTTCGATTCTTAAAGAAAGTGGGATCATTCTCGAACACTTTGATTCTCGATTATTCCATTGACACATGAGAATAATGTCTCCCTCTGCTATAACGTCTACTGATTTGTTTCCCTGAGCACTATTCATGACACTCGCTACAGCGGGTTAGGTTCTAGCAGCGTAATGTATTCGGTAAAACGAATGCTTCTTATTTGGCATTTGGAAATTTTCTTCGTCTCATAGACCTTCTACTGTAATATTCATCTCTCAAATTAAGGTGTAGATTGAGAATTCTGCACTGTGTATTCACTTCCGGAGTACCTAGCATGACTCTCGGAATTACAGGATGGGTGAAGCTGCTGACTCAGACATTCGACTCTCAAAGAAGGAGGACATGTCTTCGATCCGTTTGACAACCGATCGCCTAATTCGTAAATGAAATTACGGTGCCCGTCACTAAAATGTATACTATCTTCTTTCCCTGAACACGAAGTTATACCCACGATACTGCGGCTTACGTTCTCGGAAGGTGAGATATGCGATGAGGTGTATGACTTTATACCAATAGGTAACGTTCCCAAACGGTTTGTCTCTGTACTTAAATATCCATGCGGTGAATTATGGCTAACAGTGTACAGCAGATTTACTCCGGGAATACCTGGTTTGACATTGTCTTAGCTGTTTGACTCTCAAAGAAGGTGGGATCGTTCTCGAAGTTTTGACTCTCGATTATTACATTCGTACATGAAAATAATGTGTGTTTCTGCTATGATGTCCATTAATTTGTTTTCGCGAGCACTAAGCATGACACTCGCTACAGCGGGTTAGGATCCTCGATGGTAGAATATCCGGTAAAGAGATTGACTTCATACCATTTGGTAATGTTCTCCAACGGTTCGGCTCTTTAACTTAATGTGCATACCGTGAATTATGGACTCTATTGTCAATACTGCTCAGCGGACTTATTTGTGAGATAACAGATTTGACTCTCAGAATCTCAGGAAATGTGAAGCTATTGACTCAGCCGTTCGACTCACAAACATGGTGGGAACGTTTTCGGACGGTTTGACCCTTGAATTTCCTACTCCTACTAAAAATATGGTGTACGTCTGCTAACGTGTCTACTACTTCGTTCCTGTGAACGTGAAGCAAAACAATCGCTACGGCGGCTTCATTTCTCGGAATGTAAGGTATAGGTTAATATGAATGACTTTATAGCAACTAGTAACATACAGCGGTTCCCGGAATCACAGGATAGGTGAAGCCAGTGACTTAGCCGCTCGGCTCTGAAAGAATGTGCTGCCGTTCTCAAATCGTTTGACCCTCCACCTTCTAAGACATACAGGAAATTAATTTGCCTGTTGCTAAAATGGATACTACTTTGCTTCGCGGAACACGAAGTTATACTCTAGATACGACGCGATATCTTCTTGGATGGTAATTTCGGCTAAAAATTTCATTCCCAACAAATTCGTCACGTTCTACAACGGTTACCTTGGGACATTAATATTTATACCGCAATAGAGTGTGTATGATGCCATTACTGCACAGCAGATTAAATCCCGGAATACCTAGTTTGACTCTCGGAATCACAGGATAGCTGAAGCTATTGACTTATCCGTCCGACTCTCAAAGGGTATGGTAACATTCTCAAACGGTTTGACGTTCTACTTCAATAATAAAACCGTGAATGAAGGAGTTCGTTGCCCATTCGGTAGAGCGGATTTACTCGCGGAATATCTGGTTGACTTCTCAGAATTACAGGATCGCTGAAGCTACAAACTCAGCCGTTCGGCTCTTGTTATTACTGCATGAAAAAAGCTTTGCATCTTCCAAAATGTCTACTAATCTGTTTCTGTGTGCACTTAGCATGATACTAGATACTGCGGGTTAGGTTCTAGGACGGTAAAGTGTATGGGCAAAAGGTTCGACTTAATACCAACTGGCTATATTCTGCAACGGATTGACTCACTGTCAGGCGTGACTCTCGGAATCTCGAGTATAGGGTAAGCTATTTTCGCTGGTGTGCGAGTGTCAGAGAAGTTTGTAACGTTTTGTAACCACTTGCCTCTCCACCTTATAATTCATAGACGAACCTATGATGCGAATAACTAAACTGAATACTAACGTCTTTTCTTCTCTGAACACAAAGTTATGCTCTCGTTACTGCGGGTTCGCTTCTCGGACGTAGGGCCTTGTGTGAAATGCTTGAATCTATAGCAATAAGTAACGATCTGCAACGGTTCAGATCAGTACTTAAATATTTTTACTGTGAAATAGTGTATAAGGCCAATACTGTACAGAAGATCTACTCCCAAAATACCTGGTTTGACTCTCAGAATGTCAGGAAATGTGGATACATTGACTTATCCGATCGACCCTCTAAGAGGGCTGTAACGTTCGCGATCGGCTTTACACTCATCCTTCCGACTCATACATCGAATTATGCTGCCCTACTCTATAGTAGATAGTAATTTGTTCCTCTGAGCACGATGCTATACTTTCGATACAGCGTATTAGATACTCGCTGGGTCAGGTCTTCACGAAAACCTTTGACTTATAGCAACTGGTAACGTTCTACAGCGTTGTGAGTCCCTGCATTAGTATTCATATCGTGAATTTACTGCACTATTGCCAATACTTATTACCTCTTTTAATCCTGGTTTGCCTACTTTGACACTCGGAATCACAGGATAGGTGATTGTATTGACTTACACACTCGTCTCTCGAAGAAGGTGGTAACGTTCCCGAACGATTTAACATTCGATCTTCTAATTCATGCATGAAATTAACGTCCCCGTCTCTAAAATCTTCACTAATGTGTATCTCTAAACACGTAGCTATACTATCGATACGGCGGGTTATGTTGACGGAAGGTAAGGTATGCAAAGCAGAGTATGACGTTATACCAATTGGTACCATTCTCAAAGGGTTTGACTCTCTATCTCTATATCCATACCGTGAATGAAAGTGTCTATTCCCAATACTTTTCAGATGATTTACTCATTAAATTCCCGAGTTGACATTCGGAATCACAGTGTAGGTCAATCTACAATCTCAGCCGTTCAAGTCTCAAAGAAGTAGGTAAGGTTCTCGAATGGTTTGACCCTCGATCTCCTAATTCATACATGAATTTAATCTGCCCGACATTAAAATGAATAATAATTTCTTTCTCTGAACAAGAAATTATATTCTCGATACAGCGGGTTAGTTTTGCGGAGGGTAAGTTCTTTGGTAAAACTTTTGACCTTATAGAAATTGATGTCGTTCCCGAACGGTTTGACGCTCTATATTTAATATGCAACCTGTGTACTAAGGTGTCTATTGCCAACACTTTTCAGCGAAAATACTTTCGAATTACCTGGATTGACATTCGTAATCACACGATAGGTGGTGCCATTGTGTTATATGTGCCACTTCACAAGGAAGGAGGTAACGTTCTAGAACGGTTCCTCCCTCGACCTTCTGATACATGCATGCAATTAAGTTGTCCGTCACTATACTTTAAAATGATTTGTTTCCTTGTACACGAAGTTATACTCTCGACACAGCGGGGTAGGTTCTCGGAGGGCAAGTACTTCGGTAAAATTTTTGACATTATACCAATCCGTAACGTTCTACATCGGTTTGATTCTGCATTTTAATATTTGTGTTGCGAAATGGGCTATCTAATGCCATACTGTTCACCGGATTTACTCCCGGAATTCCTGGTTTGACTCTCGCAATCACAGAATGAGTGATGTTGTTCTAGTATCTGTGCGACTCACAAAGAATGTGGTAACAATCTCGAACGGTTTGCCTTTCGATCATGCTATTCATACATGAAGATAAGGTGTCCGTATGCTAAAATATCTTCTAAATTGCTTCGGTCAACACGTGGCAGGACACTTTGTACAGCAGATTATGTTCTCGGAATGTAACGTATTCGGTAAAACGAATGATTTTATAACAATTGGTATTGTTCTCCCCCGACTTCACTCCGTAGTTTAATACTCATGCCGTGAATTAAGGTGTTTACTGCGAATATCATTCAGGGAATATTCCCCAGGAATACCTCGTTTGGCCCTAGGAATCACAGGATAGGTGAAGCTATTGACTTAGACGTTCGTCGATCATAGAAGGTGGTAACGTTCTCAAAAGGTTTGACCCTCGATCTTCTATTTCATGAATGTATTTAATGTGACGACACTGTAATGAGTATTAATTGAATTTTCTGAACGCGAAGTTATACTCCCGATACAGCGGACTATGCCTTCGACGTGTAAGGAATCCAGTAAATCGATTGACTGTATACAAATTGGCAACGCACTCAAACAGTCTGACGCTCTACCTTAACATTCAAAACGTAAACAGAGGTGTCTATTACCAATACACTTCCGCGGATTTACTCCCGCAATACCTGGTTCTACTCAGGAAATCGCAGGATAGGTGAAGTTAATTGCTTAGCCGTTCGAATCTCAAGGAATTTGGTGACGTTCCGGAACGGATTGACCATCATATCTTCCAATTTATGCCTGAAATGAAGGTGCACGTCAGTAAATGTATACCATTTGGTACTCCTGAACCCGGTATTATACTTTCGATACATCAGTTCAGTTATTCGGAGAGTCATGCATTCTGTACAGAGTTTAACCCTACACGAATAGGTAATGTTCTACAGCGGCTTGAAGGCCCGCTTCAATATTCAATCCGTGAATTGAGATGTCTATTGCCAATGCTGTTCAGCGAATTTACTCCTGAAATACCTGGCTTAAATCTAGGGATCACAGGATGCGTGAAGCATTTGACTTCGCCGTTCCATTCCAAATAGAAGGTGGTAGCGTTCCCGAACCGTTTGACTCTCTATCTTAGTTCTCACGGAACCAAATTAATAGCCATTTTCGCAGACGGAAGCACGATATTCATGTACGAATAGGAAAATTGACAGTCAAACGGTTCGGGCTGCTCGCTGCAGCAGGATACGTTCTTGGAAGGTAATTTGTTGGATAAAAAGAATTACTTAATTTTAAATGATAATGTTGACCGGCGGTTTGACTCCATATATGAATTACACGATCGAGTGTCAGACCTTTCGAAAACGTTATTACATTCGTTTAAATCGACCAGCTTAGACAGTAGCCTCACTTATCCCGTGATTTCGACATTCATACTAGGTATTCCGGGATTAAATCCGCCGTACAGTATCGGCATTAAAAACCCTACTTCACGGTATCAATATAAAAGTACAGGGTGACACAGTTGTACAACTGTACCCGTTGGTATAGTGTCTAACTTTTCACCGAAGGTCGTACCTGTCCGAGAAGCTAACCCGCTTTAACGACAGTATAACTTCGTATACAGAGAAGAAAATTAGTTTAGATTTTAGTTACGGGTCCCTTTACTTAATGCTTTAATGAGAAGATCGACGGTCAAACCTTTGGGGAACGTTACCACCTTCAAAGAGAGACGAACGGCTACGTCAATAGCTTCACATACCCTGCGATTCCGAGAATCACACCAGATATACCGGGAATAGATCCGCCGTACAGCATTAGTCTTTGACACCCTATATCACGGTATTGATATTAATATACAGAGTCAAACCGTTGTAAAGAGATACCTGTTGGTATATTCAAATATTTTAACGATGGCCTTACCTTCCTAGAAGCTATCCAGCTGTATAGAGAGTGTGGCTTCGTGTTCAGACAAGCAAGTTAGTATGAATTTTAGTGACAGGCACCATAATTTCATGTATTATTTTGAAGAATGAGGGTCAAACCGTTCTAGAAAGTTATCATTTTCTATGAGAGAAGAACGGCTACGTCAATAGCTTGACGTATTCCAATATTCTAAGAGTCAAACCATGTATTCCCGGAGTAAATGCTACTAATTTGCTGCCATGAACACTGTGCAAGACACTTGGTGCAGCGGGTAGGGCTTCTCGGAAGATATGGCCTTCGGTAAAAAGATTGACGCCATGCGAATAGGTTAGGTTCTACAAAGATTTGACGTGCGACTTTAGTATTTCAACCGTGAATTAATATGTATATTGCCAATACTTTTCAGCGGATTTAATCCTGGAGTCCCTGGTTCTTATCTGAGAATCCCAGGATAGGTGAAGCTATTGGCGCAGCTGTGCGACTGTCAAAGGAAGTAGTAATGCTCACATGTGCTATGACAATCGATATTCTAATTCATTCATGAACATATGACGCCGCCACTAAAGTTTATAGGAACGTGTTTCTCTAACCACAAAGCTATAATTTAGAAACAGCGTGTTAGCTTCTCGGAAGTTGCGGCTAGCGGTCAAAAGCGTGCCTTCATGCAAGTATGTAACGTTCTACAACGGTTTGACACAGTACTTTAATATTCATACACTGCATTAAGGTGCCTTTGGCCAATACTGTTCAGCGGATATACTCTGGGATTATCAGGTTGGCCTGTCAGAATCGCAGGATGGGTGAAGCTATTGACATAGCCGGTCACCTCTCATAGAATATGGTAACGATCTGGAACAGTCTGCCTCCAGATCATCCATTTCAAACACGAAATTAAGGTGCACGTCACATATATGTGTACCAATTTGCTTCTCTCAGCAAGAAGTTCTAATTTCGATACAGCGGGTCAGTTTCTAGGAAGGTCATGCGTTCGGTAGAAGGTTTGACTCTATAACAATAAGTAACGTTCTGCTACAGTATGAGGGTCTGCATTAATATTCATACCGTGAATTAAGGTGTCGTTACCATTACTGTACAGTGCATTTAATTCCGTGGACCTGGTTTGTCTACCGGAATCACGGGATATGAGTATCTATTGACTTAGGCGTTCGTCTTTCAAAGAAGGTGGTAACGATCTCCAGCGGTTTGACTCTCGATCTTCTAATTCATATGTCATAATAATGTATTCCTCTGCTATAACGTCTACTTATATGTTTCCGTGAGTACGTAGCATGACACTCGCTAAAGCGCGTTATGTTCTATGGGGGGGGGGGTACGTATTCGGTAAAAGGAATGACACTATTCCAGTTGGTAATGATATATAACGATTTTGACGGCCTGCTTTAATATTCATGCCGTGAAATGAGCTATCTGTTGCGAATACAGATCAGCGGATTAGTCCCGGAACACCTGCTTTGACCTTCGGAATCATTGAATGGAAGGAGCTATAGTCGTAGACGCTCGACTCTCATAGATGTTGGTTTCGTTGCCGAAATCCAGGAACCTCGTTCTTCTAATACATACATGACGGTAAGGTGCCCGTCAGTGATCCGAATACTTATATCTGTTTTTGCACATGAAGTTATAAACTTCATGAAGCGGTTGAGGTTCGCGGAAGGCGTGGTCTTCGTTAAAGCGTTGGACTTTATTAATATTTAAATTTTCAAACTCTTAATTAAGGTGTCAGTTGTTCATTTTCTTCTGTGGACTTTCTCCCGGTTTATCTGAGATGACTCTCGGAGTCACAGGATATATGGAGCAACTGACGAATCTCAAGGATGGAGGTAATGTTCTCCATTGCATTGAATCCTGGTGTTGACATTTATATACAAACATGTGTCGCTAGTCTCCTAAAATGTCTACTAATTTGTTTCCGTTAACATTAAGCAGGACACTCGCTACAGCGGGATAGGATTTCGGAAGCTTAGGTTTTCCAAAAAAGGCTGACCCTATATGAATTGGTAATGGTTTCCGACGGTTAGTCTCCCTACATTAATTTTAATACACTGAAGTAAGGCATCAAGTCCCAATACATTTCAGTGATTTACTTAGGTATTACCTGATTTGAACCTCAGAATCACAGCATAGGTGAAGCTATTGACTCAGCAGTTAGACTCTCAAAGGAGGTGGCAGCGTTCCTGATCGTTTCACACTCTACCTTCTAATTCATACATGAAGTTAGGAGGTCACTGAAATGGAGAGAAATTTCTATCCTTGAACGCGAAGTTATACACACGAATCGGCGAGTTTGCTTATCCGAAGGTAAGGCCATCGGTAAAGTGTTTGACATTATAGCAATTGGTATTGATCTCAAGTGGTTTGACGTCCTACTTTACAATCCAGCAGTGAATTAAGGCGTCTATTGCCAAAACTGTTCATCGTATTTACTCCAGGAACACATGGTTTAGCTATAGAAATAAAAGGATTGGTGAAGTTATTGAGTTTGTCACAACTATAATATTCAAACCTTCAACTGACGCGTTTATTGCCAATAGTGTACAGCGGATTGACTACCGGAATACCAGGTTTCGCTCTCGGAATAGCAGGATAGGTGGAGTTTTGTCATAACCATTCGAATATCAAGGAGGGCGGTATCGTTCTCGAACTCCTTGACCCTCGATGTCCCAATTCATACATGAAGACAGGCTGCACGTCACAGATGAGAATAATAATTTCTTCCTCTGAACACGTAGTTATACTCTGGAAACAGCGGGTTAGCTTGACGAAAGGCAAGGACTACGATTAAGATTTTGACTCTCCATCAAAAGGAAACGTGCTACAACGCTTTGACTGTGTACTTTAATGTTTATTCCGCGAAATAGGGTACCCAATGCACATACTGAACAGCAGATTTGCTCGCGGAATACCTGATTTTCTTCTCGGAATCGGATGGATAGGTGTGGCTGTAACTCATACATGAAGCTAAGGTGCTCGTCACTGAAATGAAGACAGATATCGTTCTCAGATCCCGACGTTACATTCTCGATGAAACCGGTGAAGTTCACGGAAGGTAACTCCGTCGGCAAGACATTTGTCATTATACCAATTGGTGACGTTCTCAGCCAGTATGACGCTTTACTTTAATATTGAAACCGTGAACTAAGGTGTCTATTGCCGATATAGTTCAGCGTCTTTGCTCCTGGAATACCTGGTTTGACGCAGGAATCGCAGGAACTTTGAAGATATCGACTTATCCATTCGTCTCTGACAGAAGCTGGCAACGATCTCGACCGGTTTGACACTCGACCTTCTAATACATACATGACGTTTAGGTGCCCGTTTCAGAAATCGTGGCTAGTTTCTTTCCACGTACCGGAAGTTATACGCTCGATGAAGCCGCTGAGATTCGCGGAAGATATCGCCTTCGGTTAACGTTTCACCTTGTACCAACTGGTAGCAGTCTAAAACAGTTTGAATATCGATTTAAATGTTTAAACCGTGAACTATGGTGTTCACTGCCATAACTCTTCAGAGTGTTTGCTCCTGGAATACCTGGTTTGGCTCTAGGTATCGCAGGATCTGTGAAGATATCGACTTATCGGCTCGTCTCGCACAAAAGTTGGCAACGATATTGACCGGTTTGACCCTCGACCATCTAATCCATACATGAAGTTGAGGTTTGAATAAGACACTTGCTGCAGCGGTTTGGGCTTCTCGGATGGTATGGCCCTCGGTAAAGAGTTGGACGCTATACGAATAAATAACGTTCTACAAACATTTGACGTGTGACTTTAATATTCGAACCGTGAATTAATAAGTCTATTGCCAATACTTGTCAGCAGATTTATTCCTGGATTGCCTGGTTTTAATCTCGGAATCACAGAATAGCTGCAGCTTTTGACATACATGTGCGACCTTCAAAAAAGGTGATAAAGTTCTCTAATTGTTTACACAAGATCTACTTATTCATGTATGAAATGATGGTGCCCATCACTAGAATAAACAGTAATTGGTTTCTGTGGACACGAAGTTAAACCCACGATACAGCGGGTTATGTTCTCGGAAGGTAAAGTTTCCGGTAAGGAGTATCAGCGATCTACCAATTTGTTAGACTCGCAGATGGCTTGACATTATACTTTGTCATACAAACAGTGAACTAAGATATCCATTGCCAATACTATTAAGCGGATGTGCTTCTGAGAGGCCACGTATTGCTCTCAGAATCGCAGGACTGGTGAAGCTATTGTAATACATGTGCGATTCTCAAGGACGGTGGTAACGTTTTGGAACGGTTTGCCTCGGGACATTCTCTTTTACACATAAAATTAAGGGTCCCGTCTCAAATATGAATACTAATTCGTTTCACTGAACACGATGGATCACCCGTCCAGCATCCGGTTTCGTTCACGGAAGGTAAGGTTACTTCAAAATAGAATGACTTTGTACCATCCTGTCATTTCCACTGTCGGTTTGACTATCTACCTTAATATTCATAGCGTAAAGTAAGGTGACTTCTGCCAATACTAATACGCGGATTTACTCCTGGATTACCAGGTTTGACTCTCCGAACTACAGGCCAGATGATGCTATTAACTTAGCCGTTCGTCTCTCACAGACGGTGGCAACGTTCTCGAGCGGTTTCACACTCGCTCTTCTAATGCATACATGAAGTTAAAGTGCCCTTCAGTGCAATGTATAGTAATTTGTATCCCTGAGTACGATGTAATACTCTACCATACATCGGGTTATTTTCTTGCAGGGTAAAGTTTTCTATAAAACTTTTGACTTCAGTGCAATTGGTATGTTCTCATACGGTTTGATGTTCTATATTTAATATTCAAACCGTGAATTATGGTGTCTATTGCCAATGTCTATTCTGCCGATTTTCTACCAGAGTACGCGAATCTCAGAATCTCGGAATCTCAGGGTAGGTGTAGCTCTTGACTTAGCCGTTTGTCTCTCACAGAAGGTGGCAACATTCTCGAGCGGGTTGACCCTCGATCTTCTGACTCATTCATGAACTTAAGGTCCCGATTACTGAAATGAATACGATTTTCGTTCCCCCATCACGAAGTTATACTCTAGAAATGGCGGGTTAGCATCCCCGATGGTATGGCTATCTGTAAAGTGTTATACTCTATACCAATAGGTAACGTTCAACAACGGTTTGACGGCCTGCTTTAATATTCAATCCCTGAGTTAAGGTATCTGTTGCCAATACTCTTCAGCGTTCTTACTCTCGGAATACCTGGCTTGACTAGTGGAATCGCACGATAGGTGCAGGTACTCTCTTAGGCGTTCGACTTTAAGGAATGTGGTAATGACTTCGAAAGCTTTGGCACTCGATCGTGTAATTCGTAAATGGAGTCAAACCGCCGGACAACATTATCAATTAAAAGAAAGTCATTCTTTATAACCAATACGTTACCTTCCGCGAAACTATCGCGCTGCAGCGTGTGTCTATCTTAGTTTACACGGAATCAAATGAATAGACATTTTAGCAGACGGACACCTTATTTTCATGTATGGACAGAATAGATGACAGTCAAACAATTCGAGACCGGTCCTACTTTCTTTGTGAGTGGAACAGCTAAGGCAACAACTTCACCCATCCTGTTATTCCTGGACTCAAACCACGAATTCCTGCAGTAAATTCGCTGATAATTATTTACAACAGACACCTTATTTCACGGTTTGAGTATTTAAGTACAGCGTCAAAAGCATATGAGAGCATTGACAAATGGAATAAATCAAACATTTTACCGAAGAACTTACCCTCCGAAAAGCTGACCGGCTGTATTGAGACTATAACTTCGTATGCATGGAAAGAAATTAGTCTCCAATTCGGAAAAGGGCACCATAACATCATGTATGTATTAGAAGGTCGAGGGTCAAACCGGTCGAGATCGTTGCTAACTTCTGTGAGAGACGAATGGATAAGTCGATATCTTCGCAGTTCCTGCGATTCCGAGCGTCAAACCAGGTATTCCTGGAGAAAACACTCTGAACTATATCGGCAATAGACACCTTCGTTCACGGTTTGAATATTAAAGTAGAGCGTCATACAGGTTGAGAACGTCACCAATTGGTATAATGACAAATGTTTTACAGAATGCGTTTACGTCCATGAACTTCACCGGTTTCATCGAGAATGTAACGTCACAAATTGGCATAATGACAAATGTTTTACTGAAGGCGTTTACTTCCATGATCTTCGCCGGTTTCATCGAGAATGTAATGTCGGGTTCTGAGAAAGAAATCAGTCTCCATTTCAGTGACGAGCACCATAGCGTCATGTATGAGTTAGAGCCACACCAATCTTGCGACTCCGAGAGTCAATCCGGGAATTCCGGGAGTTAATCCGCTGAATACTATTGGCAATGGACGCCTTAATTCACGATTTGAATATTACTGTAGAGCATCAAACTGTTTTGGAGCGATACCAATTTCTATAGAGTCAAACATTTTACTGACAGCACTACTTTCGGAGAGGCTAAACCGCCGTATCCAGAGTATAACTACTTGTTCAGGGAAACAAATTAGCCTTCATTTTATTAACGGGACCCTTAATTTCATGTCTGAGCAAGAAGATCGAGAGACAAGCCGTCCGAGAACGCATCAACCTTCTTTTGGTGTCGCATATATAATTCCATTGCTTCACATATATTACTATTCCGAAAATCCAACCATCTACTTCGGGAGTAAATTCTCTGCGATGTATTGGCAATAGACACCTTAGTTCACGATATGAATATTAAAGTAGAGAGTCAAGCCGTCGGAGATCATTACCATCTCGTATAAAGTCATTCTCTATACCGAAAGCGTCCAGTTCGACAACTATCCTTCTTCAGCGTGTGCCGTGCTGAATATTCACGGAAACACAATAGTACACACTTTAGCTGGCGGGAATGTAATTTTCATGTATGAATAGCAAAATCTAGAGTCAAACAGTTTGAGAACGTTACCGCATCTTTGAGAGCCGATCGGCAATGTCAAAAGCGTATCCTATCCCGCGATTCCGAGATGCAAACCAGCTCTTTCGAGGGTATTCCGCTGAAGTGTTTTTGTAATAGACAGCTTGATTCACAGTACAAACAAGAAAGTATTGGGTCAAACCGTCGGAGAAAAATATGATTTTGTATAAAGTCATTCTCCGTACCGAATACATAACCTTCCGAGAAGTAACCCGCTGTAGCGAGTGTCATGCTTAGTACTCACGGAAACAAATTGATAGACATTTTAGCAGATGGATACCTCATTTTTATGCATGAATAGAAGAACAATCGAGATTCAAATCGTTCGAGAACGGTCACACATTCTATGCGGAACAAACGGCTAAGTCAATAGCTTCACATATCCTGATATTTCGATAGTCAAATCGGATATTCCGGTAGTCAATCCGCTGTACACTATTGGCAATGGACACCTTAGATCACGGATTGAATATTAATGTAGACTGCAGAACCGTTTAGGAACGTTGCCAGATGGTATAATCTCATACGTTTTACGAATTACCTTACTTTCTGAGGACCTAAGCCGCTGCAGCGAGTGTCCTGCTTAATGTGCACGGAAACAAATTAGTAGGCATTTTAACTAACCAACACCACATTTTTGTACCTAAATATCATCATCGAGGGTCAAGGCGATCGAGAACGTTACCACCATCTGTGAAAGACGATCGGCTAAGTCAATAGCTTCACACATTCTGCGATTCCGAGAGTCAAACCAGGTATTCTGGGAGTAAATCCGCTGAGCATTACCAGCAATAGATACCCCAATTCTCGGTTTGAATATAAACGCAGACCGTCAAACATTTCTAGATCGATACCAATTGTTATAAAGTCACACGTTTAACAGAAGACGTTACACCCCGAAAAAGTATCCTGCATTATCGGGAATATAACTTCGTATCCAGAGAAAGAAATTAATATGCATTTCATTGACGGCACTTTAACTTAAAGTGAATTAGAAGATCGATGGTCAAGCCGTTCGAGAACGTTACCACCCTCTTTGAAAGTCGAACGGATAAGCCAATGGTTCCACCTGCGCTGTGATTCCGAGAGTAAAACCAGATAATCCGAGAGTAAGAAGAGTATTGGAAATAGGTACCATAATTCGCGGTGTAAATATTAAAGAAGGCCGTCATGCCGTTGAAGGTCATTCTATATACATGTACTGTTAAATTTCCTACAGAATGCCTTACCCTCCGAAGAACTAACCGGTTGAATCGGGAGTATAGCACCGTGATCAAAGGTACGAACTAGTTTACATTCTTGTGACGAGAATCTTAGCTTCTCGTATGAATAACGAGATTGAGGATCAAACTGTTCGAGAACGATACCGACTGGTTTCAGATTCCAACGGATAAGTCAGTAATTTCTCGTGCCATGTGATTCCGAAAGACAAACCGGCATTCCGATTGTCAATAAACTGTACACTGTTGGCAATGGACACCTTAGCACACGGTTTGAAAATTAAGGTGCACTATCTATCCCTTGTAGAACGTTACCCATTGGTATAATGTCAAAAGGTGTACCGAAGACCGTGCCATCCGTGAACCTAACCTGTTGCATCGACAGTATAACTTCGAGATCAGAGATACAAATTGGTATATACAATAGCCGCGTGCACCTTAATTTCGCGTATGGACTAGATGATCATGTGTCAAACAGTTCAGGATCGTTATCACCTTCTCCGAGTGTAGACCGGCTGAGTCAATAGATTCACCTATAGATGTGATTCCGAGAGTCAAGCCCCTGTACTCCATGGGTAAATCCGCTGAACAGTATCCGCAATAGAAACCTTAATTCACGGTACGAATATTAATGTATAGCGTCATACCTTCTGAGAACGTTACAAACCACTATGGTAGTCGCGCGGATAACTACGGACACCTTGGTCCACGGTTTAACTATAAAAGTAGAGAGGCAATCCGTCTGTTAACGTTACCAATTGTTGTAAAGTCAAACGTTTTAGCGAAACCTGTACCTTCTGCCAGCTTCTCCCGCTTCATCAAGAATATAACTACGTGTACAGAGGATCAAATTAGTAAACGTTTTATCATCGGGGACCATAATCTCACTGTGAATAAGATGATCAATGGTCAAACCGTTCGATAAATTTATCACCATACCCGAGATTCAAAGGTCTAAGTCAATAGCTTCGCATAACCTGTGGTTGCGTGAGTCATACTGGGTACTCCAGGAGAAAATACGCCTTACAGTGTTGTCGAAAGAGGCCATAAACCACGGTTTGATATTAAAGTAGTTCGTGAAACCGATTGAGACCGACACCAATTGCTACAAACACAAACATTTTACCTAAGGCCTTACATTCAGTGGACCTGTCCCGATGCATGGAGGGTTGAAGAACTTCGTGTTTAGAGAATGAAATTAGTCCTCTTTGCAGAGACGGGTGCCTTAGTATTATGTACGAATAAGAAGACCGAGGGTCATATGTCTCGAGAAAGTTACCACCATTTTTGAGAGTCGCACAGTTAAGTCATTTCTTTCACCCAACCTGGGATGCCGAAACTCAAGCCAGGCATTCTAGAGGTACATCCGCTGGACTGCATTGGCAATGGACACCTAAATTCTTGGCATTAGCATTAAAGCAGGGGGTCAAATCGTCGTAGAACAATTACAATTTCTATAAAGTCACTCTTCTTACAGAAGACGTCACCTTGCGGAAATGTATTCCGCTGCATCCGGAGTATAACCTCGTGAGAAGAGAAGCAAATTAGTATACATTTTAGTGGGGGGCGCATTATTCTTAACTACGAATTACAAGAGCGATAGTCAATCGTTTCCACAACGTGACCACCTTCTTCGACAGCCTAACTTCTAGATCAATAGTCACACCTATCCTGCGATTCCGATGGTTAAACTAGGTACACCGAGAGTAATTCCGTTTAACAGTATTGACAATAGACACGTTAATTCGCGGTATGAATGTTAAATCAGGTCGTCAAACCGTTGCAGAACGTTCACTACTGGCATAGCGTCAAACCTTTAATCGAAAGCCTTCCTTTCCGAGATGCTAACCCGCAATATCGTGTGTATAACACAGTGATCTGCGGAACAAATTACAATACATTCTAATGACGGGCACCTTAACTTCAAGTACGCATTAGAAGGTAGAGAGTCAAGCCGATCGAGAACGGTGCCACCTCCTTTGAGAATCGAGCGGATACGTCAATGGTTTCACATATTCTGCGATTTCGAGATGGAATAAGGTGCCCGTCACTAAAGTATCTTCTAATTTGTATCGCTGAACACGAACTCATACCCTCGTTGCAGCGGATGATGTTCTCTGAAGGTAAGGTATCAGGTAAATAGAATGTCGTTAGGCCAATTGGTAACGTTCTCAAAGGGTTTTACTTTCGAATTTGATAATCATACCGTGAATTCAGGTGTCTATTGTTAATGCCGTTCAGCTGATTTACTCCTGGAACACACGGTTTGACTCTCGGAATCACAAAAATATGTGAAGCTATTGTCACAGCGCTGGACTTTCAAAGAAGGTGGTAACGAACTCGAATAGATTGACGGTAGATCTTCGAATTCCTACACGATCTTAAGGTGCCGGCACTAAAATGAAAACTAATTTCTTTCTCTGAACAGGAATTACACTCCCGATACAGCGGGTTATCTTCTCGGAAGGTAAGGCCTCCGTTTAAGAGCTGGATTCCACACCAATAGGTAACCTGCTACAACAGCATGACTGTGGACTTTCATATTTATACCGTGAAATGGGATGCCTAGTGCCCATACTGAGCAACATATTTGCTCGCGGAATGCCTGATTTGACGCTCGCAATCATAGGACAGGCGAAGCTATTGCCATAGCCCTTCGATTCCATAGAGGGTTGTAACGTTCTCGAACGGTTTGACACTCGAACTTCGAATTCATTCCAGGAATTAAGGTGCCCGACACTAGAATTTATAGTAATTTGTTCCACTGCAAACGGTGTTTTACTCTTGATACAGCGGGTTAGATTCACGGTAGGTAAGGCTTTCGGTGTAAGGTTTGACTCGATACAAATTGATAACGTTCTCAAATAGTTTGGCGCTCTACTTTAATATGCAAATCCTGAATTATGGTGTCTATTCCCAAGAATGTTCAATGAATTGACTCTCGGAATATCTGGTTTGACTATCGGAATAACAGGAGAGGTGAAGGTATTGAAAACGCCGGTCGTCTCTCAAGGATTGTGGGATCGTTCTAGAAATGTATGACTGCCGATCTTTCTATTCATACACGATAATAAGTTGTTTGTCTTCTGAAATGAATACTAATTTGTGTCTCTGAACAGGAAGCTATATTCACGATAAAGTAGGTTTTGATCTCAGAGGGTATGGCCTTCGGTAAGGAGTGCAACTCCATACCAATGGGTACTGATCTCCGACAGTTTGAGTTTCTACTTAAATGTTCATTCCGAGGATTATGGTGTCAATTGCCCATATAATTCAGCGGATATACTACCGTAATGACTGGTTTGACTCAAGGAATCACAGGATTGGTGAAGCTATTGCCATAGCCATGCGACTCTCAGTGAATTTGGTAACGTTTTCGAACGGTGTAACTCTCAATCTTCGGTTTTATACCAGAAATTAAGCCGCCCTTGACGAAAATCAATGCTAATTCGTTCCTGACAAAACGGTGCTATACTCACGATACAGCAGACTTGGTTCTCGGAGGGTAAGGAGTTTGGTAAAGAGTATGACGTTATTCCAATTGGTAACGTTCTCAAGCGGTTTGGCTCACTACTTTAATATTCATACCGCGAACTAATGTTTCTATTCACAATACTGTTGAGTGGGTTTACTCCTGGAATACCAGGCTTGACTCTCCGAATCACTAGAGTCGACGAAGCTGTTGACTCAGCCGTTTGACACTAAAAGAAGGAGGTAACCATCTCAAACGGTTTAACACTCGATATTCATATTCATTCATGAAATTAAGGTGCCCATCACTCCAGTCCATACTAATTTCTTTCCGCTTCCACTAGGAAACACACTCGCTGCAGCGGGATATGTTATAGGAAGCTAAGGTATTTAGTAAATCGTCTGATTTTATACCAACTGATATGGATTTAAAACGGCTTCGCGCTACAATTTAGTTTTCAAACCGGAAATTAAGGTGTGCATTAGTAATAGTGTACAGCGGATTGCTTCCAGGCACACCTGGTTTGCCTATCAAAATAGCAGTATAGGTGAAGCTATTCACTTAGCCGTTCGAAACTCACTGAAGGTGGTAAAGGCCTCGAAATAATTGATGCTCGACCTTGTAATTCATTAATGGAATGAAGGTGCCTGTCACTAAAACGTATACCAATTCGTCCCTCCGAACAGGATGTTATTCTATCGACATAGCGCGTCATGCTTTTGGACGGTAAAGTCATCAATAGAACGTTTGACTTTATACCAATTGAAAGCGTTCATAAATGGTTTGTCGGCATAAATTAATATTCACACCGTGAATTAAGATGTCTATTGCCCATACTGTTCAGCGGATTTACTCCGGGAGTACCTGGTTTGACTCTCGGAATTTCAGGATAGATAAAGCTATTCAATTGGCCGTTCGTCTCTTACAGTACGTGGCAATGTTCGCTTGACCCTGGACCATAAAGTTAAGGTGCCCGTCACTGAAATGAATACTAACTTCATTCTCTGAGCACGAAGATATACTCTCGATTCAGCGGGGTAACTTCTCGGAAGGAAAGGTCTTCGGTTAAAAGTTTGACTCTACACCACTACGTATCGTGCTACAACGGTTTCACTGTGTACTTTAACATTTGTACCCTGAAATATGGTGCCAAATGCCCATACTGAACAGCAGATTTCTCGCGGAATACCTGATTTGACTCTCGGTATCATAGGATAAGTGAAGCTATTGGAACAGCCGTTTGATTCTCAAAGAAAGAATTAATGTTCTCCCTCGGTTTGTCCCTCGATTTTCGAATGCATTATTGAAATTAAAGCTACCGCTGTTAAAATTTGTGATATATTGTTGCACTGAACACGATGTTATACTCTCGATGCAGCGGGTTTGATTCACGGCAGGTAAGGCGATCCGTAAAAGGTTTAACTGGATACAAATTGGTAACGTTCTCAACTGGTTTGGTGCTCTACTTTAATATGCAAGCCGAGAAATAAGGTGTACTGTGCCAACACTGTTCAGTGGATTTACACCCGGAATACCTAGATCGACTCTACGAATCACAGGGTAGGTGAAGCTATTGACGTAGCGATTGGTCTCTCACAGAAGGAGGAATCTCTCTCAAACCGTTTAACACTCACTCTTGTTATTCACAATGAGATTAAGGTCCCCGTCACTAAAATGGATACTTCTGTGTTTCCTTAAACACGTAGCTATACTCTTGGTTCGGCAGGTTAACTTTTCGGACAGTAATGCATTCGGTAAAGCGCTTGACTTTATAGCAATTAGTAACAAACTCGAACGGTGTGGTGCTCCACTTTAATATTCTCTCCGCCAATTATGGTATGCATTGCCGATATTGTACAGCGAATTTACGACCCATGTAACTGGTTTTATTCTCAGAATCGCAGGATCGGTGATGCTACCGACATAGCCGTTCGTATCTCACAGAAGGTGGCAACGTTCTCGAGTGGTTTGACCCAGGATCATTTAATTCATACATGAAGTTAAGGAGGGCGTCACTGAAATGCATGCTAATTTCAGCCTCTGAACACGAACTTAATCTCCCGATGTAGCCGGTGAAATTCGCTGAAGTTAACGCCTTCGGCTGACGTTTGACTTTATACCAATCGGTAACGTCCTAAATCAGTTTGACGCCCTACTTTTATATTCAAACCGTGAACAAGCGTGTCTATTGCCGATACAGCTCAGTGCATTTGGTCCCGGAATACCTGGTTCGTCTCTCCGAATTACAGGATAGGCGAAGCTACTTGCTTAGAAGACCGTCTCAGTCAGACGGTGCAGCGTTCTCGAGCGGATTGCCCCTCGAGATTCTAATACATACATGAAGTTACGGTGCCTGTATCGAAATGGAGACTAATTTCCTTCCAAGAACACAAAGTTATGCTCCCGATAAAGCGGGTTAGCATTTCGGAGGGTAAGGTCTTTGTTAAAGGGTTTCACATTATACAAATTGGTAACGTTCTCAAACGGTTTGACGCTCTACTTTAATATTGAAGCCGTGAATTAAGGTGTCTATTGCCAATGCTGCGCAGCGCAGTTACTCCCGGAATACCTAGTTTGACCCTCGGAGTCACAGGACAGGTGACGCTACTGACTTAACCGTTCGACTCTGAAATAGATGGTAACGTTCTCGAACGACTTGACCATCGATCTTCTAATTCATGCATGAAATTACGGTGCGCTTCACTAAAATGTATTGTAATTCCTTTCTCAGCACTGGAAGTTATACTCTCGATGAAGCCGGTGAGGTTCGCTGAAGTTAACCCCTTCGGCAGGACGTTTGACTTTATACGAATGTGTAGGGTTCTAAATCGGTTTGATGCTCCGCAGTAATATCCAAACCCTGAATTAAGGCGTCCATGGCATACAATATACGGCCGATATATTCCCGGAATACCTGTTTAGACCCTCGGAATCGCATAATAGGTAAAGCTATTGACTCAGAAGTTCGAACCTCTAAGAAGATACTAATGATCTCGAAGAGTTTGACACCTGACATTCTAATTCATACATGAAGTTAATGTGCCTGCCACTAAAATATGTACTAATGCGTATCTCTGCTCACAAAGTCATACTCTCGATGCAGCATTTTATGTTCTTGAAGTGTAATGTCTGCGGTAAAACTTTTGACATTATACCAAGACGTAACGTGCAACCACGGTCTGTCTGTGTATCTTAATATTTGCACCGCGAAATATGGTGCATAATGACCATGCTAAGCAGCAGATTTTCTCGCGGAATACCTACTTCCGCTCTAGGAATCACAGGATAGTTGAAGCTGTTGTCATAGCCGATCGATTCTCAATGTGGGTGGTAACGTTTTTGAACTGTTTGATGCTCGATCTGCGAATTCACACTTGAAACATATGGTGCCGTCACTAAGATATATAATAATTTGCTTTCTTGTACACGATGTTATACTCTCGATACAGCGGGATAGATTTTCGCTGGGTAAGGCCTTCGTTAAAAAGTTTGATGGTATAGAAATAAGCGTTCTACAACGGCTATCTCTGTTCCTTAATATTTATATTGTGAAATAGCGTGTCTAATTCCAATACTGTACTGCGGTATACGTCTCGGAATACCTGGTCTGCCTCTAGGAATCTCTGGATATGTAAAGCTACAGGGGGATCAGAGCGACTCTCAAAGTAGGTGGGTACGTTCTAGATCGATTGGACCATCGGTCTTCTAAGCCATTCATGAAATTATAACGCCCATCGCTAAAATATATACTAATGTGTTTCTCTGAACAGGCAGCTATTCTCTGGATACGGCAGGTTAGCTTCTCGGACGGTAAGGCATTCCGTAAGAAGTTTGACTTTATAGAAATTAGTAACGTGATCACACGATGTGACGCAGTACTTTAATATTCTCTCCGCGGATTAAGGAATCTATTGCTAAGGCTCATCAGCGCATTCAACCTCGGATTACTTGGCTAGTCTATCGATATAATTGGGCTAAGTGCAGCTGGTGCCTTAGCTATGCGACTCTCAACGATGTTGGCAGATTTCTCGAACGGTTTTACACTCGATCTACTTATACATAATGAATATAATGTAGCCGCCACTAAAATGTTTACTAGTTTGTTTCTCTGAACACGAAGTTATACTCTCGAGAATATATCGAGTTATTTTTTCGGAGGGAATGGCCTTCGGTAAAGGGTTTGACTTTACATAATTTGCTGGCTATCTCAAACGGACTGACGCTCTACTCTAATATTCGATCCGTGAATTACGGTGTCTATTGCCAATACTGCGCAGCGCAGTTACTCCCGGAATACCTAGATTGACCCTCGGAGTCACAGGACAGGTGACGCTACTGACTTAGCCGTTCGACTCTAAAATAGGTGGTAACGTTCTCGAAGGACTTGACCATCGTTCATCTAATTCATGCATGAAATTAAGGTGCCTGTCACAAAAACGCATACTAAATTACTTCCATGAACACGACGATTTGCTCTCGATACAGCAGGACAGCTTCTCAGAAGATTAGGTATTCGGTACAAAGTTCGTCTGCATACCAGTAAGTAACGTTCTACAACGGCATGAGTCTGCTCTTCATTACTTATATCGCGAAATAGGGTATCTAATGTCATACTGTACAGCGGATATATTCGTGGAATACCTGGTTTGAGACTCGGAATCACAGAATTGCTGAAGTTATTGACATAGTCGTTCGCCTCCCAAACAGGGTGGTAACGGTCTTTTACGGCTTGACCCCCGATATTCCAATTCATACTCGAAATTTCGATGCTCGTCACTAACATGTATACAAGTTTCTTTCTCTGAACACGACGTTATACTCTCGATACAGCGAGATTGTCTTTGGAGGGTAAGTTCATCAGCAAAACTATTGACTTTATACCAATTTGCAACTTTCTCAGACGGATTGAAGATCTACCATAATAATCATACCATGATTTACGGTGTCTACGGCCAATACTGTTCAAGGGATTGACTCCTGGAATACCTGGTTTGCCTCTGCGAATCACAGGATAGGTGAAGCTATTGACTTAGCTGCTCGAATGGTATTGAAATTGGTATCGGTCTCGAACTGTTTTACCGTCGATCTTCTAATTCATACATGAAGATAAGGTGCCTGTCACTGATGTGATCACTAACTTCTTTCACTGAGCACGAAGTTATAATCTCGATACAGCGCGTTATTTTTTCGGACGGCTGGGTCTTCCGTAAAACGTTTGACTTTATACAAATCGGTAACGATCTCAAACAAATTGTCACTCTCCAGTAATAATCATACCGTGAATTGAGGTGCCCATTGCCAATGGTGTATAGCGAATTGACTCCTGGAATACCTGTTATGACTCTCGGAGATACACGATATCTCAAGCTACTGACTTAGCCGTTCGAATCTCATAGAAGTTGGTAACGGTCTCGATCGGTTTGACACACGATCTTCTAATTCATGCATGAAATTAATGTGCCGGATACTAAAATTTTCACTAATTTCATTCTCTGAACACGAAGTAACACTCTCTATGAAGCGGGTGAGGTTCGTGGAAAGTACGGACTTCGGTAAAACGTTTGACTTTATAACAATTGGAAACGTTCACAACGGACTTGACGCACAATCTTCTAATTCATACATGAAATTAAGGTCACCGTCACCAAAACGTAAATTAATGTGATCCTCTGGACACGATGTCATAGTCCCGATACATCCGGTTTGGCTATCGGTGGGTGAGGTCATCAGTAAGGCGTTTGACATCATACAAATTGGAAGCGATCGCAAACGATTTGTCGTTCTACTTTAGCTATCAAACCACGAAATAAGTCGAATATTGCCAATACCTTTAAATGGATGTTTACCCAGAATACCTGCTTTCGATCTCTGAATACAGGATGGGAGAAGCAATAGCCTTAGTCGCTCGACTCTCAAAGGTGGTGGTTACGTTCTCGCACTGCCTTAAACACGATCGTCTAATTCATACATGAAGATATGTTGTCTGTCACTGAAATGAGAACTAATTTTTACTGTGAACACGAAGTTATTCCCTCGATGAAGCTGGTGAGGTTCGTGGTAGTTAAGGTCTTCGGTAAATCGATTGACTTTATAGCAATTGGTAACGATCTCACACTGTGTGACACTCTATTTTAAATTTCAATGCGTGAATTATGGTGTCTCGTCCCGATACTGTTCAGCGGATTTACACCCGGAACCATCTGTCCATCGGTGTCACAGGATATTTGAAGCTATTGAATCTGCAATTCGAGTGTCAAAGGAGGTGGTAACGTTCCTGAACGGACTCATAATCAACCTTCTGAGGCATACATGAAATTGTGGTGCCTATCACTAATATGTATGTTAATATATTTCTCTAATCACGACATCATACTCTCGATACTGCAGGCTATGTTCTCGGAATGTAAGACAATTTGTATAAGGTTTGACCGTATACGAATAGATAACGTTCTATAACGGAGCGACGGTATGCCTAAATATTCATAACTTGAACTATGTCGTCCATTGCCAATGCTGATCCGGGCATTCAGTCCCAAAGTACCTCGTCTGAGTCCCGCAATCATAGGATAGGTGAAACTGTTCACTGAGCCGTTCGACTCCCAAGGAAGGTGGAAACGTACTCGAATAGTTTAACATTCGATCCTCGTGTTCATACATGAAATAAGGGTGCCCGTCACTCCAATGTATACTAATTTGTTTCTGTTTACATTAAGCAACACACTCGCTACTGCGGGATAGGTTGTCGGCTCGAAAGGTAATTGGTAAAACGTATGAAGTTCTAACAACTGGTAACGTTCTTACACGGTTTCACGCTCTACGTTAATATTTAAACCGTTAGTTAAGGTGTCCATCACCAATAGTGTACAGCGTATTCACTCCCGGAATACCTCGTTTGAGTATCGGATTCGCAGGATGCGTGAAGATATTGAATATATCGTTCGACTAAAAGAGAAGATGGGATCGTTCTCTAACGGTTTGACTCCCGATAATTCTGTTCATACATGATAATAAGGTGTGCTGCAACTGCAACATCTACTGATATGTTTCCGAGTACAATAAGCAAGACACTGACTACAGCAGATTAGGATCTCGTACGGTATCCCATTCAGTAAGAAGAATGACTTTATGCGAAAAGGTAATTTTCTCCGACGGTTTGACTGTTTACTTTAATATGCATACCGTGAATTAAAGTGTCTATGGCAAAATTGTTCAGCGGATTTACTCTCGGAATCCCTAGTGTGACTCTAGGAATCATGGAATGGGTGAAGCTATCGACTTGGCCGTTTGTCTCTCGGCGAACGTGGTAACGTTCACGAACGGTTTGAAACGACGATCATCTTATTCATACAAGATGATATGGTGCCCGTCACTAAGAGGTATACAAAGTTCTTCCTCTGAAGACCAAATTATACTCTCGATATAATGCGATATGCTTCGGAGGGTAAGGGATTCAGTAAAACCTTTTACTTTATTCAACATGGTAGCGTTTAAAACCGATTGGCTCTGTATTTTAATATTTATTCCGTGAAATAGGGTGCCTGATGCCAATACTTCACAGCGTATTTACTCCGGGAATACTTCGTTTAACTCTCGGTATCGCAGGATACGTTAATCTATGAACTTAGCCATTCCACTCCCAAAGAAGGTGGTATCGTTCTCTAAAAGTTTGACCCTTGACCTTCTTATACATGCATGAGTTTATGGTGCCGCCACTAAACCGTATACCAATGTGCTTCCCTAAACACATAGCTATACGCTCGATACGACGGCCAGCATCTCCGTCGGTATATCTTTCGGTTCAACGCTCGACTTTACACCTATTAGTAATGCTCTTACACGGTGTGACGCCCTATTTTAATTTTCTCGCCGCAAAATAAGGTGCCCATTGCCAATCCTGCTCAGCGGATTTACTCCCGGATTACATGGCATGCCAGTCGGAATAACAGGATAGTTGGAGCTATTGACATATCTGATCGACTCTCAAAACGGTGGTAAAGTTCTCGAACAGTTGGAACATCAATTTTCAAATTCACATGAAATTATTGTGCCGTCACTGAAATGAGTACTAATTTCTTTCTCTGAACACAAAGTTATATGCTCGATACAGCGGGTCAGCCTTTTCGGAGGGTATGGCCTTCGGTAAAGCGTTTGACTTTAATGCAATTGGTAACATTATCAAACGGTTAGACGCTCTATTTAAATATTCAAAACGTGACATACGGTGTCCACTACCAATATTGTTCAGAGGATTTACTCCAGGAATACCTGGGTTGACTCTCGGGATCTCAGGATGGGTGAAGCTACTGGCTTAGCCGTACGACACTAAACGCAGGTGGTAACGACCTCGAACGTTTTGTACATCTGCCTTCTAACTCAAAAATAAAAAGAAGGTGCTAGTCAGAAAATGTATACTGACATGTTTCTCGGAACACGAAGCTATAATCTCGATATAGCGGGTTATATCCAATATAAGGAATGAAAGGACTTCTGTAAAAGGTTTGACTCTATACCAGTAAGTATCGTTCTACAACGGTATAACTATGTCCTTCACTATTTATACTGTGAATTAAGATGTCTGTTGCCAATACTACACAGTGGATAGACGCTCGGAATTACTGGTCTGACTTTCGAAATGACAGGCTAGGAGAAGCTATTCACTTAACAGAACTCAGAGCACACGATAGCTGAAGCTACTGACTTGGCCGTTCGACTCTCGGAGAAGATGGTAAAGCTCTGGAACTGTATGACCCTCTATCTTCTTATTCATACATGAAATTAAGGTTCTCGTCCAAAATGAATACTAATTTGTTACTCTCAACACAAAGCAAGGCATTCCCTGCAGCCGTATATATTCTTGGTAGGAAAGGTAATCTGTAAGAAGAATGACATATTGCCAACCTGCAATGGTCACCGACGGTTTGACTGTCTACCTTAGTATTCATACCGTAAGTTAAGGTGTCCTTTGGTAATACTGGTAGGCGGTTTCACTCCTGGAATTCCCGGTTTTACTCATGGAATCGCAGGATAGGTGGAGTTTTTACTTAGCTTTTCATCTCTCACAGAAGGTGGTAATATTCTCGAAACGCTTGACCCACGATCATCTAATTCAAACACGAAGATAGGTTCTCGACAGGTAAGGTATTCTTAAGAGCTATGACATTATACGAAATGGTAATGTTCTCTGACCGTTTGACTACCTATATTAATATTCATACTGTGAGTTAAGGTGTCAATTGCCGATACTATTCAGCGGATTTACACCCGGAATACCTGGCTTGAATCTCTGAATCACAGGATAGGTGAAGATACTGACATAGCTGTACGATTCTCTAGGATGGTGGTAACGTTCGCGAACCGTTCGGCACTCGATCTTCTAATTCATATTTGAAAATCAGGTGTGCTTCCGCTATAATGTATACCTATTTGTTTTCATGAGCTCTAAGCATGACTCTCGCTACACTGCGTTAGCGTCTAGGTCGGTTATGTACTCGGTAAAAAGAGTGACTCTATACCAAATGGTAATGTTCGTCGACGGATTGACCTTCTGCTTTTAATGCATACCGGGAATTAATGCGTCGAATACCAAAACTACTCAGCGGATTTTCCACTGGTATACCTCGTGTGACTATCGCCATCACAGGATCGGTGAAGCTATCGCCATAGCGTTTGGACTGCGAAAGACGGTGGTTCCTTTCTGTGACGGTTTGACTCTTGAATTTGGTATTTATACATGACAATGTGGTGCTCGCCTGCTAACACGTCTACTAATATGTTTCTGTGAACATTAAGCAAGGCACAAGCGACAGCGGGTTCGGTTTTCGGAGGGTAAGGTATTCCGTAAAAAGAAAGACTTTATATGAATTTTCATTTATCTCCTACGGTTTGTCTCTCGACCTTCATATATATGCCGGGGACTAAGGTGTCCTTTGTCATTGCTGTTCAGCCCGCTTACATCCGGAATATCTGGCTTGGCCCTCGGTATCACAGGATATTGGAAGCTATTTAGTGAGCCTTTCGACCCACATACAGGATGATAACGTTCTCGCACGTTTCGATCCTCTATCTCCTAATTCATACATGAAATTAAGGTGCCCATCACAGACTTGTATAATAATTTGTTTCTCTGAATGCAAAACTTCACTCTGAATACAGAGGGTTCAGATCTCGTAACGTCAGGCCTGGTGCACAAGGTTTGGCTCTGAAGCAACTATTAATGTTCTCCGACGGTACGACTCTATACATTAATGATCAATCCGTGAATTGTGTATTGCATCCATAGTTCGGCGGATCTACTCCCGGAATGACTGGTGTGACTCTCGGACTGACAGGTAACGGGATGATATTGCATTAGCTATGCGACGCAAAAAAAAAGGTACCTAACGTTGTCGAATGTTTTCACACTAGATCTTCTAATTCATCCATGAAATTAGGGTGCCCGTCACTAAAATGTATACTATTTGTATCTCTGATCACGAATTTATACCGTCGATACAGATGAGTAGGTTCACAGAATGTATGGTCTAATGTACAGTGTTTGACATTATACAATCTGGTGACGTTCTCCAACGGGTACACGCAGTATGTTAATTACCAACCCGCAAATTATTGTGCTAACTGCTAATAGTATACAACACATTTACTCCTGGCATACCAGGCTTGACTCTCCGAATCGCAATTATAGGTGATGCTATTGACTCTGCCGTTCGACACTCAAAGAGAGTGGTAACAATCTGGAAAGGTTCGACCCCCGATCTTCTAATTCATACACAGAATTACGGTGTCCGCCCGGTAAAATTTCCACTAATTTCTTTCCCTGAACCCAAAGATATGCCCACGATACAGCGGGATATTATCTCGAAAGGTAAGGTATCCGGTATGGAGTATGACGTTACAGTAATTGATAACGTTCTCTAGCGGGTTGACTCCGTTCTTTAATATTCATACCGTGAGTTATGATTCAAAGATACCGTTTAGCAATTCAAACACTTTACGGATGGCCTTAACGTCCAAGTATCTAACCCGCAGTATCGAGGGTGTAGATACGTCTTTAGGGAAACATATTGTTATACATTTTAGTTACGGACACCTTAATTTCATGTATCAATAGGAAGACCTAGTATTAAACCGTTCGAGAACGTTACCACCTTCTCTAAGAGTTGAACGACTTAGTTTACTGTTCCACCTGCCGTGTGCTTCGGTGAGTCAAATTGGATATACCGGGTGTCATATATCCTCTGATATATCCTCTGTACACTATTGGCAATGGACACCTTAGATCACGGTTAGAATATTAAAGTACTGAGCCAAATATTAGTATACCTATACTTATTGCGATGATGTCAAAAGTTTCACACAAAACCTTACCCTCGGGGACCGTAAACCGATGTATTAAGAGTATTCCATCGTACTCAGAAGTACAAATTAGTATACACTGCAGTGAAGGGCACCATAATTTCCTGTATGAATGAGAAGATCGAGGGTGAAACCGTTCTAGAACCTTACCACCTTTTCGTGAAACCGCATATATAACACAATAGCTTCACCTATCCTGCGGTTCCGAGAGTCAGACAGTATGTACGGGTGTAAATACGGTGAACAGTATTAGTAATGGACAACTTAATTCACGGTTTGAATAGTAAATATAGAGCGTCAAACCGTTTGAGAAAGTTACCAATATCTATAAAGTCAACAGCTTCCCCGAAAACATTACCCTCCGAAAAGATAACCCGCTGTATCGAAAGTATAACTTCGGGTTCAGAGGAAGAAATTAGAAAACATTTTTGTGACTGGGACATTAATTTCATCATGAATAAGAAGATCGAACGTCAAGCCGCTCGAGAAGGTTGTTACCTTCTGTGAGAGACGAACGACTAAATGTGTAGCCTCACCTATCCTGAGATTCTGAGAGTCAAGCAAGGTATACTGGAAGTATATCCGGTGAACAGTAATCTCAATGAATACCATAATTCACGGTTTGAATATTAATGCAGACCGCTAAACTGTTTCAGAGCATTGGAAATTGATATAAACTCAAACACTTTACAGGTGGCCTTACATTTGACGAAGATATCCCGCCGTATCGAGAGTATAACTTCGTGCTGAGAGAAAGAAATTAGTCTTCATTTCAGTTACGGGCACATTAAATTCATGGATGAGTTAGAATATCGATGATGAGGCAGTTGGGGAACGATAGCACCCTCTTTGAGAGTCGAACGGATAAGTCAATTGCTTCACCTATCATGTGATTCCGAGAGTAAAATCATGTATACCTGGAGTAAGTCCGCTAAGGTATTGGCAATAGACACATTACGACGCAGTTTGAAGATGAAAGTAGAGAGTCAAACAGAGAACAGCACCAATTGGTATGAGAACATTCGTATTGCCCAAGTCCTTACCATCCGCGATGCTAACCCGCTGCATCGATAGCATAACTTCCTCTTTAGAGGTACACTATATTATATATTTCAGTGACCGCACCGTAATTTTATGTGTGAATTAGATAATAGAAAGTCAAATATTTCGAGAACATTGACATCCATTTCGAGATTTGAACGGCTAAGCCAATTGCTTCTCCTATCCTGTGATGGCAAGGCGAAAACCAGGCAATCCGGGAGTAAATCCGCTGGACAGGATTGGCAACAATCACCTTCATTCACTGTTCGAATATTAAACAAGAGCATCAAACCGTTGTATAACTTTACCTACTAGTATAGAGGCAACCTGTTTACCGAAAGCCTTACCTTCCGTGCAGCTATCACGCCTTATCGAGAGTATAACTTCGTGATCATGGAAGCAAATTCTTATACCCATTAGTGACGGTCACCTTAATTTGATGTACGATTTAGAAGATCGAGGGTACCTTTCGAGAACGGTACCACCTCCTTTGAAAGTCGAACGGCTAAGTCTATGGCATAACCTGTCCTGTGATTCAGAGAAACAAACCAGGTACTCCGGGATTAAATCCGCTGATCCGTATTGCCATTAGACATATTATTTCTCGGCTTGAATATTATAGTAGAGCGCAAAGCCATGTGAGAACGTTACCAAATTTATCGAGTTAAACCTTCTACCGAACGCCATAGCTGTCGTGAATTTAGTCCGCTGCATAGAGAGTATAACATCGCGTTCAGTGGAACAAAATACTCTGAATATTAGCAGCGGGCACCTTAAATTCATGAACGAATTCGAAGATCGACTGTAAAACCGTTCAAGCACGTTACCGCCTTCTTTGAGAATCGAACGGGTATGTCAGTAGTTTCACCTGTCCTGTGATTCCGAAAGACAAACCAGGCATCCCGAGAGTTAGCAAACTGTACACTATTGGCAATGGACAAATTAATTCACGGTACGAGTATTAAGGTATAAAGTCTATTCCTTGTAGAACGTTACCTATTGGTAAACTGTCAAAAGTTTTAACTAATACCTTACCCTCCATGAACCTAACCCGCTGCATCGAGAGTATAACTTCGTGTTCAGAGAAAGATAGTAGTATTCATTTCAGTGAAGGGCACCGTAATATCGTGTATGAATTAGAAGATGGACGGTCAAAACGAACGGGAACCTTATAAACTTCTGTGAGAGCCGATCGGCTAAGTCAATATCTCCACCTATCCTGAGATTCCGACAGTCAAGCCAGGTAATCCCAACGTAAATCCGCCGAAGGATATTGGAAACATATACCGTTATTCGCGGAGTGAATATTAAAGAAGGCCGTCAAGTCATTGTAGAATATTACCTATTCGTGTTGAGTCAAACTTCCTACAGAATGCCATATCCTCCGAAAAACTAACCCGCTGCATCTAGAGTATAACAGCGTATTCAGAGTTGCGAAATAGTATACATATTAGCGACAGGAACATTATCTTCGTGCATTTATTAGAAGATCGAGTGTGAAAATCTTCGAGAAGCATACCACCATCTGTGAGATACGATAGACTATGTCAACCGGTATACATACCCTGTGATTCGGAGTCAGCCCAGATACTCCGCGAGTAAGTACGCTGAACACTTTTCACAATAGACACCTTAGTTCACGGTTTGAGTATTAAAGTAAGGCGTGAAATCGTTAGAGAGCGTCTCCATTTGCTACAAAGTCAAACGCCTTACCGATGACCTTACCTTTCGAAAAACTGTGGCGCTGTATAGAGAGTACAACTTCGAATCCAGAGAAAGAAATTGGTCTTCATTTCAGTGATGGGTACCTTAGCTTCGCGTATGAGCTAGAATATCAAGTGTCATGCCGTTCGAGAAATTTACCAACTTCATTGAGACCTGAACGTCTGAGTTAATAGCTTCACCTATCCTGTGATTCCGAGAGTCAACCTTCGTATTTGACGAGTAAATCCGCTACAAGGTATTGGCAATGGACACTATAATTAGCGTTTTGAATATTAAAGTAGGGTGTGAAACCGATTGAGAACGTTACCAGATGGCATACAGTGAATCGTTTTGCCTATGACCTTAGCCTCCGTGAGCCAAATTCGCTGTATCGATGGTATAACTTCGTGTTCTGTGAAACAAGTAGCTGATATTTTTATGACGGGCACCTTAATATCATGTATGAATTAGAAGGTCGAGGGACAAACCTTTCGAGAACGTTACATCCTTCTTTGAGAGCCGAATGTATAAGTCTATTGCTTCACCTGCCCTGTGATTCCTAGTGTCAAATCAGGTCATCCGCGAGTATATCCGCAGAACATTAATTGAAATTGACACCTTAGTTCACGGCTGGAATGTTAAAATAAAGAGCCAAATCGTTAGAGAAAGTTACGAATTGCTCTAAAGTTAAACGCATAACCGAGGACCATATCTTCCGAGAAAACAACCCGGCTTATTGATAGAATAGCTTCGCGATTAGAGAAATACTTTTGTATATAATTTAGTGACGGCACGTTAAATTCATGAAAGAATTATAATATCGAGGGTCAAAGCGTTCGAGTACGTTACCACCTTCTGTGAGAGCCGGACTGTTAAGTCAATAGCATCACATATCCAGTGATTCGGAGAGTGAAATCAGTCATTCCGGGAGTGAAACCGCAGAACAACATTGGCAAAAGAGACCTTAATTTACGGTATGAATATTATAGTTGAATGGAGAACCATTGGAGAACATTACCAATTTGTAAAGAGTAAACTTTTTACGGAAGGCATTACCTTCCGAGATCCTAACCCGGGGTATCAAGAGTATAACTTCTTACTCAGAGAAGCAAATTAGTATACATTTTATTGTGCGGCACATTAATTTCGTTTATGAACTAGAAGTTCGACGGACAACCCGTTCGAGATCGATACTACCTTCTGTGAGAGAAGAACGGCTGAGTCTACAGCTTCACCTATCCGGTGATACTGAGAGGCAAACCAGATATTCCGGCAGTAAATGCGCTGTAGAGTATTGGCAATAGACACCTCAATTCACGGTTCGAATATTAAACCAGACCGTCGTGCCGTTGCAGAACAGTAACTATTCGTGTAGTGTTAATTGTCTACAATATGCCTTACCCTCTGAAAATGGACCCGCTGTATCGAGAGCATAACACCGCGTTGAGGATTACGAACTAGTATTCAATTTAGTAACAAGCACTTTAATTTTATGCATGAAATAGAAGATAAATTGTCAAACCGATTGGGAACGTTACCACGTTCAGTGAGAGTCGAAAGGCCAAGTCAGTAACTTCAGCAATCCTGTGCTTGCGAGAGTCAAACCAGGTACTGTGGGAGTAAATCCGCTGTACAGCATCGGTATTAAAAACACTACATCCCGGTATAAATATTAAAGTACAGTGTCACACAGTTGACAACGCTCACTATTGGCATAGAGTCAAACATTCTACCGAGGGCATTAGCTTACGATAAGCTGACACGCTGCATCGAGTGTGTTGCATAGTGCTCAAGGATACAAATTCGTAGACATTTTATCTGATGGAAGAATTCTATTCACGTATGAATAGAATAATTGACAGTCAGACCGTTCGGGAACGCTACCACCTTCTTTCGGAGTCATACGTCTATGCCAACAGCTTCACCTATCCTTTATTTCAGACAAGCAAACCAGGTATGCCGGGAGTAAATCCTCTGAATAGTGTTGACAGTAGATACCATAATTCACGTTATAAATATTAAAGTACGGAGTCAAACCATGTATAACGTAAACAATTTTTATAAAGACAAACTTTTTACCGACGGCCTTACTTTTCGAGAAGCCTAACCATCTATATCGAGAGTATAACTTCGTGTTCAGAGAAGGAAATTAGTCGCCATTTCAGTGACCGGCACCTTAACTTCATGTACGAATTCGATTATCGATGGAGAATCCTTTCGAGGACACTAACACCATCTCTGAGAGTCGTAAGTATAAGTCAATATCTTGACCTATTCTGTGGATCCGAGAGTCATGCCAGGTATTCCCGGAGGAAACCGCTGAATAGTATTGGCAATAGACAGCTTACTTCACGGTATGAATATTAACGTTGAGCGTCAATCGCTTCTATATCTTTACCTATTCGTATAGAGTCAATCTTTATTCAAACCGTTCGAGAACGCTAACACCTTCTTTGAGAATCAAACGGCGAAGTCAATAGCTTCACCCTTCCCGTGTTTCTGTTGGACGGACCAGGAATTCCTGCAGTCAGTGCGCAGCACACTATTTTCAATGGACTCTTTAATTCGGAGTTTGAATATTAGTGTAGAGTACAAAACCGTTTGAGAACGTTACCAGTTTGGTATAATGCCAAACGTATTACCATAGAACTTACCCACCGAGAACCTAACCCGCTGTACCGACAGTCCAAGCTGGTGTTCAGAGAAACCAACTCTGATGTCTTATAATGCCGGGCAACTTAATATCATGTATGAACATGAATCTCGAGAATCAAATCTTTGCAGAACGTTACCACGTTTCTTGAGAGTCGCACAGCTAAGTCAATATGGTCACTTATCCCGTGATACCGGTAGTCAAACCAGCTGCACCAGGAGTATATCCGCTGAACAGTTTGGGCAATGGACACCTTAATTCACGGTTTTAATATAAATGCGGTACATCAATCCGTTGTAGATCGTAACATATTTGTATAGAATCAAACACTTTACCCATAGCCCTACCTTCGGAGGAGCTGATCCCCCATATCGAGAGTATAATATCGTAATCAGAGAAATAAATTACTAATCTTTTCCGTGACGGGCACCTTAGGTTCATGTATCAATTAGAATTTCGTTTGTCAAACAGATCGATTACGCTACCATACGCTTTGAGAGTCGAGCTCCACCTATCCAGTGATTCTGTGAGACGAACCTGGTAATCCAAGAGTAAACCCGCTGAAGACTATTGGCATCTGACCCCTTAATGCACGTTTCAAATATTACAGTAAAGCGTCAAGCCTTTTGAGATTATTGCCAATTGGTATAAAGTCAAACACTTTACCGAAGGCCTTACCTTCCGCGAACCACAGCCACTTCATCGAGAGTATAAGTTCATGCTCAGAGAAGGAAATTAGTATTCATTTCAATGAAGGGCACCTTAACTTCATGCATATGATAGAAGTTCGGGGATTAAACTGTTCGAGAATTTTTCCAGCTTCTGTGAGAGAAGAACGGCTACGTCACGAGCTTCACCTATTCTGCGATTACGAGAATGAAAGTAGCAATTTCGGGAGTAAATCCGCTGAACAGTATTGGTATTAGACACCATTATTCACGGTTAACATGTTAAAGAAGTGCGTCAATTCGATTCAGAGCAGTACCAATTGCTGTAAACTCAACCATTTTACCGAAGGCCTTACCCTCTGAAAAGCTCACCCGCTGGATCTAGAGTATAACATCGTGTTCAGAGGGTCGAATTAGTATAAACTTTAGTGAGGGGCACCCTAACTTCATGTACGAATTTGAAGATTCTTGTCGAAACCGCTGGAGAACGTTACCGCCTTCTGTGAGATTCGAACGGCTAACCCAATCTCTTCACCTATCCCATGATTCGGATAGTCAAACTAGGTATTGATGGAGTAAATCCGCTAACTGTATTGCCAATAGACACTTCAATTCACGGATTGAATCGTAAAGAAGAGCGTCAAACCGTCTGAGAGCATAGCTAATTGGAATAAAGTCAAACACTTTACAGATGGCCTTACCTACGGAGAAGCAAGCTCGCTGCTTCGAGAGTATAACTACGTGATCAGAGGAAGAAATTAGTCTTCATTTCAGTGGCGAGTACCTTAACACCAAGTATGCATCAGAAGCTCGAGTGTCAAACCGGTGGAGAACGTTATCACCTTCTGCGGGAGGCGGACGTCTAAGTCAATAGCTTCACCTTTCTTGTCATTTCGATTGACAAACCATATATTCCAGGATAAAATCCGCTGACCAGTATTGGCCTTATACACATTGTTGCACTGTATAGAAGTTGATGTACTCAGTCGAACCGTTGAAGCGCTTTACCACTTTGTATCCAGTCAAATTTTTTACCGCAAGCATTCAGTGTGGTGAACCCAATCCGTCGTATCGGGAGTATAACATTGCGTTCTGTGGAACAAATTACTCTAAATATTAGTGACGGGCACCATAACTTCAGAAATGATGTAGAAAATCGAGTCTCAGGCCATACGATACCGATCCAACCTGCTTTGGGAGTGGAACAGCTAATTCAATAGCTTCTCCTATCCTATGATTCCGATAGTCATATCAGGTTATACCAGAGTAAATCCGCTGAAGAGTATTAGCAATTGACACCTTATTTCATGGTATTAATATAAATGTTTGGAGTCAAACATTTACGGCGTCTTATATTCTCGGAAGGTAAGGCCTATGGCAAAAAGTTTGATTCTAAACTAATTCGTAACGTTCGACGACGGTTTAACTCGGAACATTAATATTTATACCGTTAAATATGGTATGGTGCCAATACTGCACAGCAGACTGACTCCCGAAATACCTCGTTTGGCACTCGGGATCACTGGAAAGGTGAATCTATTGACTTAGCTGTGCGACTTTCAAAGATGGTGGCAAAGCTCAGGAAGAGTTTGCCTCACGATCTTTCAATTCATACACGATATTAAGGTGCGCGACACTAAAATGTGTACAAATTTCTTCCACTGTACACCATCATGTACTCTCTATATAGCGCGTTATTCTTTCTGAGGGTAAGGCGTTCAGTAAAACGTTTGACTTTATTCCAATTCATATGGTTCATAAACGGACTGCCCCTGATCATCATCATCCATTGCGTGAATTATGGTGTCTATTGCCAAATGCGTTCAGTGTATTTACACCGGGAATACATGGTTTGACTCTCAGAGTCACATTATAGTTGAAGCTATTGTCATAGTTGTGCGATTCTCAAAGAAGGTGGTAACGTTCCGGACGAGTTTGGCTCGTGATCTTCTGATGCGTGGAAGAAATTGTGATCCCCGTCACTAAAATTTATACCATTTTGCTACTCAGGACACGAAGTTATACCCTCTATAAAGCGGGTTAGTATTTCGGAAGGTACGGCATTCGGTGAAAAGTTAGATGCAATACCAATAACTTACGTTGCACGTCTGTGTGACACTGATCTGTAATATTTATACCAGGAAGTAGGGTTTTTAGTGCGGACGCTTTACAGCGGATTTACTCCCAAAGTACCTAGTTTGACTCTCGGAACCACTGCATAGGTGAAGCAATTGGTATAACCGTTTGACACTCAACGAAGGTGGTCAAGTTCCCGATCTGTTTGACACGCGACCTTCTAATACATGCAGGAAATTAAGATGCCCGTCGCTAAAATGGATACTACTTGGCTTCTGTGGACACGAAGTAATGCTCTCTATACGGCGTATTATCTTGTGCGAAGGTGAGGACTTCGGTTATAAGTACGATTCTATTCCAATTCGTAACGTTCTGCGACTGTATATCTCGAGGCATTAATATTTATACCGTTAAATAGAGTGCATGATGCCACCACTGCACAGCGGATTGACTCTCGGAATAGCTGGTTTGACTCTCGGAATAACAGGATAGGTAATGCTGCTGACATAGCTGTACGACACTCAAAGACTGTGGTAACGTTCGCGAATGCTTTGGCCCTCGATATTGATATTTACAAACAAGCATGAGTTTCACGTCCATTGAAATATCTACGAATTTATGTTCGTGCACATTAAGCAGGACACACGCTACAGCGTATTAGGTTCTCGGAAGGTATGATATTCGATAAAATGTATGACTTTATGCTTATTGGTAATGTTCTCCGCCGGTTTGTCTCTCAACATTAATATTCATACGGTGAAGGAAGTTTTCAATTGCCAATAAACATCAGCGGACTTACTCCCGGATTACCTTATTTGACTCTAGGAATAACAGGACAGTTGAAGCAATAGAGTTAGCCGTTCGACTCTCAGCGCGGGTGGTAACTTTCCCGAATGGTTTGGCCATCGATTTATAATTCATACATAAAATTATGGTGGCCGTTACAGATATGATGACTAATTTCATGCTGTGAACACGAAGTTATACTCCCGAAACGGCGGGTTAGCTTCTCCGAAGGTAATGCTCTCGGTGAAGTGTTTGACTTTCTACGAAATGGCAACGCTCTGAAACGCATTCTCTCTCTACTTTAATACTCAAACCGTGAACATTGGTATCGATTGCCAATACAGTGCAGCGAATTTTCTCCCGGATTAACTGGTTCGACTATCGGAATAACAGAATAGGTGAAGTCATTGACATAGCTGTTCGACTCGCAAAAAAGGTAGTAATGATCTCGAACGGTATGGCACCCGATATTCTAATTCGTACATGAAGTAAAGGTGCCTGTCTCTAAAACGTCTACTTATATTTTTGCATGAACACGAAGCAGAGCATCCCATACAGAGGGTTGACTTTCTCGGATGGTAGGGCCTTCGGTAAAGCTAATGACTCTATGCGAATAGGTAAAGTATTGCAGCCGTCTGACGCTCAACTTTAATATCGGTACCGTGAATTAATGTCTCTATTGCTAATACAGTTCAGCGGATTTACTCCCGGAAGATCTAGTTTGACGTTAGTTTACTTTGGATATGCGAAGCTATTCAGTTAGCCGTTCGTCTTTCACAGAAGTTGGCAATGTTCTTGAGCGGCTTGAGCCACGATCTTCTTATTCATAGTGAAATTAACGAGACCGTCACAAAATTGCTTACTAATTTCATCCTTTGAACACGAAGTTACAGTCTCGGTTCGGTGGGTTACCGTACAGGAAAGTTGGGCTATCGGTAATAAGTTTGACTCTCTAATAATAGGTAACGCTCTATAAAGGTTAGGCTGGCTGATTTTATGAATTAAGACGCCGATTGGCAATACTGTAGAGTGTATTTACTCCAGGAATACGTGCTTTGGCTCTCGGAATCACGGATATGTGGAGCTATTGACTTAACCGTTCGTCTCGCACAGACGGTGGCAACTTTCCCGAAATGTTTGACCATATATCTTCTAATTCATCAGTGAAGTTATGGAGAACATCAGTAAATGTATACTAGTTCGTTCCACTGAACACGGTGCTATACTCCCGATACAGCGGGGCATTTTTTCGGATGGTGAGGCATTCTGTAAGAATATTGAGCCTACACATATAGGCATCGTTCTACGACGGTATGATGCCCTGCTTTAATATTCAAACCCGGAATTGATATATCAATATTCAAATCTTTGACAATACACTTTAGCAGGCTTACACTCTGATTTCCCGGACTGACACTCGGTATCACAGGATCGGTCATGCTATTGACTTAGCCGTTCGTCTCACGCAGATGCAGGTAACGTTCTCGATCAGTTTGACACTCGATCTGATAATTGATACATGAAATTATGGTGCTCGTCAGTAAATGTATACTAGTCCGTGCCTCTGATCAAGGTGACATACTCACGGCACCTCATGTCAGTTTTTCGTATGGTTACGCATTACGTAAGGTGTTCTCCCTAGACGAATAGGTCATTTTCCGCATCGCCTTGACGGCCTGCTTCAATATTCATACCGTGAATTGAAGTTTCTGTTGCTAATACTCTTCAGTGGACTTACCCTTTAAGTACCAGTGTTGACTCTCGAAATCATAGGATAGGTGAAGCTATCCTGTTCTCGAACGGTTTGACACCTGATCTGCTATCTCATTCGTGAAATTAAGGTGCCCGATACTAAAATGTATACTAATTTGTATCCCTGATTACGAAGTTATACTTGCGATACCGCGGATTAGGTACACTGAGGGTAAGGTCTTCGGGAAATATTTTGACACTATACCAATATGTAAGGTTCTACAAATGTTAGAATGTGTCCTTCATTATTCAAATCATGAATTAAGATGTTCACTGCCAATTCTCTCCTGTGTATTTAGTTTCGGATTACCTGGTGTGGCTCTCGGAAGCACAAGATATGTGAAGCGATTGACATATCTGTTCGGCTCTCAAAAAGTGTGGTAACGTCCTCGAACGCTTTGACTTTAGACGTTGATATTTGTACACAAAAATGATTTGTCCGTCCACTATAATGTCTACAAATTTGTTTCCGTGTGGAAGAAGCGAGACACTCGCTACAGCGTGTTAGGCTCTCGGAGGTGAGGTATTCGGTAAAAAGAATGACTTAATACGTATTGGTAATGTTCTCCAACGGTTTTACTGTCGATGTTGCTATTCATGGAGGAGAAATACATGTCCGCCAGCTAATCTGTGTACTAATCTGTTTCTGTGATCATTAAGAACGACAGTCGCTAAAGCCGTGATATTTTCTCGTACTGTGCCGTATTCGGTAAAAGAATGACTTTATACGAGTTGGTAATGTTCTCCGTCGGCTTGACTCTCTACTTCATTATTCGTACCGTGAATTTTGGTGTCTATTGCAAAACTGTTCTGCTTCTTTTGTACAGGAATACCTTGTGTGGCTCTCGGTATCACAGGATAGGTGGAGCTATTGACATCTTCGCACGTCTCTCAAAGTGTGTGGTAACGATCTCGAACGGTGTGACTGTTGATTTTCCTATTTATACCTGAAACTAATTTGTCCAGCCTGTTAAAATGTCTTCTCATTTGTTCCTGTGAATGTTACGCAAGACAATCGCTACAGCTGGCTGGGTACTCGATGGACTGGTATGGGATAGAATTAATGACTATATACCAATTGGTAATGCTATCATACGGCTTGACTCTCTACTTTAACAGCATACCGTGAGTTAACGAGTGTATTGCCAATAGTGGTCAGCGGATTTGCTCCAGGATTACCTGGTTTGACGCTTGTAATCGCAGGATTCGTGAAGTTATTGGTACTAAGCCGTTCTTCTCTCACAGTAGGTGGTATCGTTCCCTAATCGTTCAAAACTCCATCCACTAATTCATAGATCAATTCCAGGTGCCCGTCACTGACGAGAAGACAAATTTTTCCTAAGGACAACGAAGTTATACTCTCGATACAGCGGGTTACTTTTTCAGGGTGTAAGGTCTTCGGTAAGGAGTATGACGTTATAGCAATTGGTAACGTTCTCCAGAGTTTTGACTCCGTACATTAGTATCCATACCGTGAGTTAGGGTGCCTATTGCCAATACTGACAAGTGTACGTACTCCTGCAATACCTGATTTGCCTCTCGGATCCACAGGATAGGTGAAGCTATTGACTTAGCCGTTTGTATGTCAAAGAGGATGGTAATGGTCTGGAACGGTTTGACCATGGATTTTCAAATATATACATGAAATTAATGTGCTCGTTGCTAAAATGTTTACTAATTCGTTCCTGTGATCCCGACGAAAGACAACCTCTATAACGGAATAGGTTCTTGTAAGGTAAGGTTTTGCCGAAAGAAAAATGTCATTATACAAATTGGTAATGTTCTCCGACGGATAGACCCTCTACATTATAATTCATACTGTGACAATAGGTGTCTCTTGCCAATACTGACCAGCGGATATACTCTCGGAGTAACTGGATTGATCCTCGGCATCGCTGGATAGTTGAAGGCATTGACGTAGCTGTTGCCACTCGCAAATAAGATGGTTTCGTTCTCGAATGGTTTGACTTTCGATTCTGCTACACACACAAGGAAACACGGTGTCCCTCTGCTAAAGTATCTACTAATATGTGTCCGTGAACACTAAGCAAGGCGCCACCTACGAAGGGTCAGGTTCTCGGAGTGAACGGTTTCCGGTAAGTAGTTTATACTGCATACTAATAGGTAACGTTTTACAATGGTATTGACTCTGTTACTTTAATATTTCTTGCGTGAATTGGGGTGTTCAATGCCTATGCTGAACAGGTGATGTTTCCCAGAATAACTGGTTTGACTCTCGGAATCGCAGGATAGGTGTAGATATTCACTAAGATGTGCGACTCTCAAAGAAGGTCGAACGTTCTCGTGCGGTTTGACACTCGATCTCGGAATTCATACAGGAAGTTAAAAATGAATACTAGTTCATACCACTGAACACGGTGTTATACTCCCGATTCAGCGCTGCTGTTTTCGAGAGGGTAAGGCATTCTGCATGAATATAAACACTACACGTATAGGTAGTGTTCTGCAACGGCTTCACGCCCTGCTCTAATACTCAAACCTTGGATTAAGATACCTATTGCCCTTACTGTTGCGCGGATTTACTTCCGGAGTACCGTGGTGTGCTCCTCCGATCACAGGATAGGTGAAGCCTATTGACCGTAACCGATCGCCTCTAACAGAATGCGGAAACGTTATAGAACGGTTTGAACGTAGATCTTCTAATTCATGCTTGAATTTAAGGTGCCGTGACTATATTGTGTACTAATGTGTTTCTCTAAACACGTAGATGTACTCACGTTACAGCGGGTTAGATCCTCGGACGGTGTGGCATTCGGTAAATAGTTTCACATTATAGCAATTAGTAACGTTCTCACAAAGTGTGACACTTATTTTATTATTCATATCGCGAAATAAGGTATCTATTGCCAATACTGATCAGCAGATTTACTCAAAGGTATACCTGGTTTGACATTTCGTACCACTGGCTAGGAGAAGCTATTCACTTATCCGTTCGGACTCTCAATTGGATGTGGGACCTTTGTACGACAATCAAGCTATCAATATTTCCATTCATACATGAAAAATAAGGCGACAATTTGTTGAAATGCCTAATAATTTGTTTCCGAGAGAACTAAGCATGACACTGGCTACAAGGGATTTTATTCACGAAAGTAAGATATTCGGTGATAAAAATGACGTTATACAAATTGTTAATATTCTACGACGGTTTGACCATATACTTTAATATTGATACCGTGACTTAAGGTGTCTCTTTCCGATACTGCGCTGGTAATTTACTCTCGGAGTACCTGGTTTGATTATAGGAATCATAGGTTAGGTGAAGCTATTGGCATAGCCCTTCGATTCTCAAAGAAGATGATAACGTTCTTGAACGGTTTGACGCTCGATCTTCGAATTCATCATGAAATTAAGTTCCCCGTCGCTAAAATATTTGTAATTTGTTCCACTGAACGCGATGTTATACTTTGGAAACAGCGGATTAGCTTCTCGGAAGGTAAGGCCATCAGTAAAGAGGATGTTTTTATACCAATATGTAACGGTCTACAACAGTTGACGCTGTACTTTAAAGTTTATACCGTGAATGAGACTGCCTAGTTCAAATATTGCATAGGGAATTAAATCCCAGAATACCTGGTTTGAGTATCGCCATCACAGGTAGGTGAAGCTATCGATTTAGCTTTTCCACACTCAAAGAAAGGTCGTAACGTTCTCGAATGGTATGCCTTTTTATCTTCCTATACTTACATGATATTAAGGTGCGAGCCTCTAAAATGCTTACATATTTGTTCCCTTGAACACGGTATTATACCCACGATTCAGTGGGTTAGGCTTTCGGAGTGTAGGGACTTCAGTGTAACGTTTCACATTATTCCAATTGGTACGGTTTTCTAACGGACTGCCACTGTTCTTTATTATTCATAGCGTAAATAAAGGTGTAAATTGCCAAAAGCGTTCAGCTTATTTACACCCGGAATGCATGGATTGGGGTAGGTTTGGGTTATGTTTGGGTTAGCAGTACGATTTACTAAAAAGGTGTTAACGTTCTCGAACAGTTTGACTCTCGCTTATGCTATTCATACGTGAAACTGAGGTGTCCGTCTGCATAAATGTCTGCTCATTTGTTTCCGTGAGCAGTAAGCTACACACTCGCTACAGCTACTTTGTAACGTTCTCTCGCGGTGTGACGCTCCATATTAATATTCACTCCGAGAATTATGGTATCTACTGGCAATACCGGCCAGCAGATTTTCTCCAGGAATACATGGTTTGTCTCTCCTAATCACTTGATAGGTTGAGCTATTGGCTTATTCGTTTGACTATCAAAGAGGGAGGTAACGGTCTCATACGGTTTACCACCCGATCATCTAACTCATACATGATGTTGTGGTGCCCGCAATTAAAATGTATTGTTATTTGATCCATTGAACGCGATATTATACTCACGATACAGCGGGTTAGCATTTGGGAAGGTAAGGACTCCGGTAAGAAGTTTGACACTATACCAGTAGGTAATAATCTACAAAGAATTGACTCTGTACTCTAATATTTATACCGTGAAATAGGGTATCTAGTCTATGTATCAGTCAATAGCTTCACCCATCCAGTGATGTTCTATTCTCAATGTAGGTGGTATCGTTCTCGAACGGCTTCACATTCGGTTTTGCTATTCGTGCATGAAAATAAGGTGTCCGTCTGCTGAAATGTCCACTAATTTGCTTCCGACAACATCGAGCAAGACACACCCTATAGCGAGTTAATATTCTCGGCCGGTAGGGTATTCGGTACGAAGAATGACTTTATACGAATTGGTCATGACCTCCGAGGGTTTGAGTTCTACTTTGATATTCAAACCGCGAATTAAGGCGTTTATTTCCAATAATTTCAGCTAATTCGTTCCTGGACAACCTGGTTTGGCTCACGGAATCAAAGGATAGACGAAGCTATTGTCATAGCTGTACGACTCTCGAAGAAGGTGGTATCGTGCTCGAATCTTTTGACACTCGATCTCCTAAATCAAACATTAAATTAAGCTTCCCCTCAAGCAAATGTATATTAATTTGTTTCTATTACCACGAAGACACACTGCCGATACATCGGGATACGTGCTCAAAAGGTAACGTAGTCTGTAATGAGAATGACTATAAAACGATTTGTAATGTTCTCCGACGATTTGACTTCCTACTTTAATGCTCATGCCGTGAGTTTAGGTGCCTATTGCCGATGCTGTACAGCGGAGATATTCCTAGATTGCCTGGTTTGACTATCGGTATCACAGGATAGTTGAAGTTATTGACGTAGCTATGCCACTCTCACAGAAGGTGGCTACGTTATCTAACGGTCTGCCCTCGATATTCCTATACATGCATGAAATTAATGTATCCGTGAGCTAACATGTCTAATAATTTGATCGCGTGAAAACTGTGGAACACAATCGATGCAGGGGGTTGGGTTCTCGGAAGGTAAGGAATTGGGTAAAATGAATGACTTTATTCCGATTGGAATTGTTCTCCGCTAGATGGACTCCCTACATTAATATTCAAACCGTGATGTAAGGTATCTCCTGCTAATACTATTCAGTGAATTTAATCCCGGAATACCTTCTTTGACTCTCGGAATCACAGGATACGTGAAACTATTGATTTATCCGCTTTTCTCTCCCAGACGGTTGTATCGTTCTCGTGCGGTTTGACACTCGATCTCGGAATTCATACATGAAGTTAAGGTGTTCGTCACTAAAATGTATACTAGTTCGTACCTCTGAACACGTTGTTATGCTCTCGAGACGGGGGGTCAGGATCGCGGAAGTTACGGCTTTCGGTAAAACGATTGACTTCATAATAATTGATAACGTTCACAAACGGTTGGTGCTCTATTTTAGTAAACAAACTGTGATTTAAGGCGTGTATTGGCAATACTCTTCAGTCGATTTGCTCCCAGGATACCTGGTTTGACCCTCCGAATCACAGGATAGGTGATGCTTTTGACTTTGCCGTTCGTCTTTCACAGAAGGTTGTTACGATCTCCAGCGGTTTGCCTCTCGATCTTCCCATTCATATATGAAAATAAGGTATGCTTCCGCTACAACATCTACTAATTTGTTTCCGTGACCACTAAGCATGACCCTCGCAACACAGTGTTAGGTTATAGGAAGGTAGTATATTTGGTAAAAAGAACGACTCTAAATGAACTGGCAATGATCTCCGACGGATTGACCTTCTACTATAATATTCATACCGTGAAATAAGCTGTCTGCTGCCAATACTGTTCAGCGCATTATTCCAGGAATACCTGCCATTACTCTCGGAATCACAGGACAGATGTAGCTACTGACTTAGACGTCCGACTGTCAATGATCGTGGTGACATTCTCGAACTGCTTAACCATCGACCTTCTAATTCATACGCGACATTAAGGTGCCCGTCACTGAAATGTATACAAATTTGCTCCTCTCAATACGAAGTAATACTTTCCATACGGCGGGTTAGCTTCTCGGAACGTAAGGCCTTCGGGTAAAATTGAGACTCTATAGCAATAAGTATCGTTCTAGAACGGTTTGGATCTGTAGACTAATATTCATATAGTGAATTAAACTGTCTATCGCCAATACTGTCAGCGCATTTTCTCGGGGAATACCTGACTTGACTATCAGAATTACAGGATAGGTGAAGCTGCTGAATTAGCCGTTCCACTCCCAAGGAAGGTGGGAACTGTCTCCAATGATTTGACACTCGAACTTCTAATTCATGTATGGATATACGGTCTGTTTCTGCTATAATACTTATACTAATACTTAAACTAATTGCCTTCCGTGAGCACTAAGCACGACCCTCGCTACTGCGGGATACGTTCTAGGAAGGTAAGGTATTCGGTACAGAGTATGAATGTGTATCAAATTGTTATGTCCTCCAAGGGATTAACCTCCTACTTTAATATTCATACCGTGAATTACGGAGTCAGTTTCTATTACTCTACAGCAGGTTGACTCCCGGAATAACTGGCTTGACTCCCGGAATCACAATTATAGGTGAAGTTATTGTCTCAGCAGTTAGAATCTCAAAGAAGGTTGTAACTTTCTGGAAGTGTATTGCCAATAGACACCATAATTCACGGTTTGAAGAGGTAAAGTAGAACATCAAACCGTTATTGAACGTTATCAATTGCTATAATGCCAAACGTTTAGAGAATCCCTTGCCGTCCGAGAAGCTAACCCGCTATATTGAGAGGCTAACTAAGTAGCATTACCTACCCATGATTCCGACAGTCAAATTAGATATTCCTGGAGTAAATCCGCTCAACAGTACTGACAAAGGGAAATCTCATTCCACCGTTTGAATATTAAACCAGATCGTTAAACCAACGTTGAACGTTACCTGTTGGTATATAGTTAAACACTTTGCAGATAGCCTTGCCTTCAGAGAAGCTAACCTCCCGCTTCTGGAGTACATTCTCGTGTGCAGAGGAAGAAGAGAGTAATCATTTTCGTGACGGGCACCTTTATTTCATTACGATAAAGAAGATCAAGTGTCAAGCCGCTCGAGAACGTTGTTACATTCTGTGACAGATGAACGGCCTGAGTGAACAGCTTCACTTATCCTGAGATTCCGATATTCACACCAGGTATTCCGGTAGCAAATGTGCTTAATAGTATTAGCAATAGACACCTGAGATCACGGTTTGAATATTAAAATAGAGCGTCACACCGTTTGATAACGTTACCAATTGCCATAAAGTCAAACGTTTTAGCGAAAGCCGTACCTTCCGCGAACATCATCCGCGTCATCGAGAATATAACTTCGTCTTCAGAGAAAGAAGTTAGTACTCATTTCAGTGACGGGCACCTTGATTTCAAGCAGGAATTAGGAGATCGAGCGTCAAACCACTCGAGAACGTTGCCACCTTCTGTGAGAGACGAGCGGCCATGTGAATAGCTTCACCTGTCCTGAGATACCGAGATCCAAACCATGTATTGCGGGAGTAAATACGTTGAACAGTTTTGGCAATAGACACCTCAATTCACGGAATGAATAATGAAGTGGAGAGTCAAACCGTCGAAGAACGTTACATTCAGTAATACAGTCAAACCTTTTAACGAAGGCCTTAAATTTCGAGAAATTATCGCGCTGTCTCGAGGGTACGTCGTGTTCAGAAAAGCAATTTATTATACATTTGAGTGACGGGTTACTTAATTTCATGTATGAACCAGAAAATCGGGGTCAAAACGTTCGAGAACCTTGCCACCGTCTTTGAGAGTCGAACGTCTAAATCCGTAGCTCCACCTATCCCGTGATTACGAGAGTAAAACAAGGTATTCCGGTAGAAAATCCGTTGATCAGTATTGGCAATAGGCACAATAATTCATTGTAGGGATATTAGAGTTGAGCGCCAAACCGTTTGAGTACGTTACCAACTGGCATAAAGTCTAACCTTTTATCGAAAACCTTATCGACCTAGAACGAACACCGAACAAGCGAGCGTCTTGCCTTGTGCTCACGGAAACAAAATAGCAGTCATTATAGCTGACGGAGACCATGTTTTCGTGTCTGAATAGCAAAATCGAGAGTCAAACTACTCTAGAACGTTACTCCATTCTGTCGGATACGAACGGCTAAGTTAATAGCTTCACGTATTCTAGGATTCCGAGAGACCAAATAGGCACTCTGGGAGTAAGTGGCCCGTACCGTATTGGCAATAGACTACTTAATTCTCGGAGCCAATATTAAAGCACACCAACATACCGTTTTAGAGCGTTACCTACTTGTATATAGTTAAACCTTTACTGAAAGCCATACCATCCGAGAATGTAAACCTCCGTATCGAGAGTATAAATTTGAGTTCAGAGAAACACATTAGTATACATTTTAATGATGGGCACCATAATTTCATGTATTATTTATAGGATCGAGGATCAAACCTTTCGAGAACGTTAACATCTTCTTTGAGAGACGAACGGCTAAGTTCATAGCTTGTCGTACTCCAATATTCGAAGAGGCAAACCATGTATTCCCGGAGTAAATGTTACTAATCTGCTATCGTGAACACTGAGCAAGACACTGGCTTCAGCGGGTTGCGCTTCTCGGAAGTTATGGCCTTCGGTAAAAGGTTCGACTCTAAGCTAAAAGATGAAGCTCTGTATCCGTCTGACGCTCTACCTTCATATTTGTACCGTGAAATAAGCAGTATATTGCCAATATTGTTCAGCGGATGTGCTCCCGGAATACCCGGTTTGGCATTCGGAATCACAGGATGGGTGAAGCTATTGGCTTGGGTGTTCGTCTGTCACAGAAGGTAGTAACGATCTCGAGAGATTTGGCACTCGATCTACTAAGTCGTATTTGAAATTAAGTTACTCGTCACTAAAATTTAGACTATGTTGCTTCTCTGACCACGACGTTATACTCTCGGCACAGCGGGATACATTCTCGGAAAATAATGCCTCGGTTAAAATGGTTTGACACTGTACCAGCAGGTAAGGATCTCCGACGGCTTGACACTGTACTCTAATTTTTGTACCGTAAATTGGGGTGTCTATAGCAAATACTGTTCAGCGGACTTACTGCCGGAATACCTAGCTTGACTGTCGGAGTCACTGGCGAGGTGGAGCTATTGACTTAGCGGCAGTCAAAAGTGGTCTACACGTTCTGAAAAGTTTGACTCTCAATCTTGAAATTCATACATGAATATAAGGTGTCCGTCTGCTGAAATCGCTTCTAATTTCCATCCGTGAACACTAGGCAAGGCACCTCGTCCAGCGGATTAGGTTCTCGGAAGGTAATGTATTCGGCTAAAAGTATGACATTATAGCCATTGGTAATGTTCTTCGACATTTTGCCTCCCTACTTTAATACCCGTGGCGTGTATTAAGTTCTCCATTGCCAATACTATTCAGGGGATTTTCGCCAGGAATACCTTGTTCGGCTCAAGGAATCACGTGATAGGTGAAGCTGTTGGCTTAGCTGTGCGAATTCCAAAAAAATGTGGTAATTTTCTCAAGCGGTTTGACACTCCATCCACCTATTCATATATGAAAATATTATATCCGCTGCTATAATGTCTGCACAATGCATCCTGTAGAATCTAGGCAAGAAAATCGCTGGTTCGCAGAAGGGAAGGTGTTGGGGTAAGATTAATGAATTTATACTAATTGGGAACGCTCTCTTACTGCTTGATTCTTTACTTTAATTTCGTATCGCGAATTAACGTGTGTATTGCCAATACAGTTCAGCGCATTTACTCCCGGAATACCTGGTGTGACTCTTCGAATCACTGGATAGGTGAAGCTTTGACGTTCGAATCTGACAGAAGGGGGGCAACGTTCTCGAACGGTTTGACACTCGACCGTCTAATTCATACATGAAATGCAGGTGCCCCGTCACTGATATGTATACTAATTTTACCTCTGATCACGAAGATATATTGCTGATACAGCGGGTTCGCTTCAAGGAAGGTAAGGCCTTTCTATACTGTCTGTCACTATATCAATACGTAACCTCCTACAAAGCTTTGCCTCTGGAAATTAATATTTATACCATGAAATAGTGTGTACGATGCCAATACGGATATAGCGGATTGACTCCCGAAATTCTTTCTTTGACTTTCGCGATCACAGGATAGGAGAAGCTATTGACTTAGCTGTTTCGACTCGCAAAGAGGGTGATAACGTTCTTGAACGCATTGACAATTGATATTCTAATTGATACACAGGGTAAAGCTGCCCGTCTTGTATAGTAATCTGTTCCTCTGAACACGATGTTATACTCACGATATAATGCGTTAGGCATTCGGACGGTATGGAATTCACTAAAACGTTTGACTTTATTCCTATTGGCAACGTTCGCAAACGAATTAGCTGTCTACTTTAATAATCAATCCGTGAATTAAGGTGACCATTGCAAATGCTGTTCAGCGGAATTCCTCCTGGAATTGCAGGCTTGACTCTCCGAATCACAGAATTGGTGAAGCTATTGACTTAGCCGGCCGTCTCTCACTGAAGGTGGTAACGCTCTCGATCGATTTGACTCCGCCTTCTAATTCATGGAAGAAATTATGGTGCTCGTTCGTAACCGAATACTAGTTCGTTCCTCTACACACGGTGTTATACTCTCGAAACGGAGAGTTTGCACCTCCGAAGGTATGGCAATAGGTAAATAGTTACTTTATACCAATTGGCAAAACTCTCAAACGGTTTGACGCTCTATTTTTTATTGAAACCCTGAATTATGGTGTCTACTGGCATTTCCAGCAGCGAACTTACTCTCGGATGTGCCGGGTAGAATCTCGGAAACTCGGTATAGGTGAAGATATTGACATAGCTCTCACGTCCGTCTCTCACAGAAGGACGTAACGTTCTCGAACGCGTTAAGTCTTCGGAGGTTAATGCATTCAGTAGAAACGTTTAGCTTTATACCAATTGGTTTAGCCCACAAACAGTTTTACACACGACATTAATATTCAATCCGTGAATTAGAAATACTGTTGCCAATACAGCTCAGCGGATTTACTACCGAAATATCTGGTTTAGCTTTCGGAATCACATTGTAGTTGACGCTGTTAAGTTAGCCGTCCGTCTCTTAAAGATGGAGGTAACGTTTCTCGATCGATTTGATTCCCGATCTTCTAATTCATATATGAAATTAATGTGACCGTCACTGATTCGTATACTAATTCGCTTTCGCGAACACGAATTTATTCTCTGGATACAGACAGTTAACTTCTCGGAAGGTAAGGTCTTCGGTAAAATGTTAAGCTCTAAGTGAGTACGTAAAGTTATACAACCGCTTGAATCTGTCCTTGAATATTCATTCCGCCAATTATTGTGTCTAATGCAAAGACTGTTCAGCGAATTTACTCCCGGATCACCTGATTTGACTCTCGGTATCACATGGTAGGTGGTGCTACTGCCACAGCCGTTCTACTCCAAAGGATGTTGGTAATGTTCTCGATCGGTTTGAAACAGGATCTTCAATGTCATGCACGAAGTTAAGGTGCTCGCCAGTAAAATATATACAAATTTGAATCTCTAATCGCGAAATTGTATTCTTGATTCGGCTGGTTATATTCGCGGAATGTAAGGACTTCGATGAAAAGAGTGACTGTATACCACTTGCTAATAATCGCCGTCAATATGTCTCTCTACTTTAATGTTCATGCGGTGAATTATGGTGTTCATTGCCTATATAATTCAGCGGATTTACTCCAGTAATGGCGTGTTTGACTTTCGGCATCACAGGGCGGTTGGGAATATATTGCCTAAGCTATTCGTCTCTCAATGAAGGTGGTAACGTTGTCGAACGGTGTAACTTTCGATCTTCTTATTCATACATCAAATTAAGGTGCCTGTCACTAAAATGTATACTAATTTGATTCTCTGAGCACTACGTACTACTCTCGATACAGCGGGTTAGGCTTTGTGAGGTTATGGACTTCAGTAAAACGTTTGACATTATACTAATTGGTATGGTTCTTAGACTTTTGTCGCTCGACATTGACATTCAAACCGGGAATTATGGTGTCTATTGCCAATAATATTCAGCGGATATACTACCGGGTTAGATGGCGAGACTTTCAAAATCACAGGATAAGTCAAGGTATTGAATCAGATGTGCGACTCCCAAAAAAGGGGAGAACGGTATGATTCTCTATCTTCTTATTCAAACCTGAAAATGTGGTACCCGTCAGTAAAAATTATACTAATTTGTTCCTCTGATCCCGAAGTTCTGCTTTCGATACAGTTGGCTAGCTTTTCGGCGGGCAAGGCATTCTGTAAGAAGTTTGACCGCGCACCAGCAGGTAACGTTCTGCAACGGCTTGACGGCCTGCTTTAATATTCGAACTGTGAATTATGGCGTCCATCACCAATACCGTACAGCGCATTTACTCCAGGTATATCTGGATTGACTTTCTGAATCACAGGATAGGTGAAGCTATTGACCAAGCAGTTCGAATCTACAAGAAGGTGGTAACGCACTCGGACCGCTTGACCATCGATCATCGTATTGATACATGAAATTGAGGCGCTCGTCACTTAAATGTATACTAGTTTGTACCCATGAACACGGCGTTATACTCTCAGTACCGCGGGCTAGTCTTTCGGAGGGCAAGCACTCTGTAAGAAGTTTAACACTGTACCAGCAGGTATTGATGTATGACGGCTTGACGGCCTGCTTTAATATTCCAACCGTGAATTGAAGTGTTTATTGCCAATGCTATTCAGCGGATTTTCTCCCGGAATACAAGGTATGACTCTCGGGATCACAGGATAAGTGAAGCTATTGACTTAGCCTTTCGAATCTCAATGGGGGTGGTATCGTTCTGTAACGGACTGACCCTCGAACTTCTACTTCATACATGAATTTAATGTTCACGTCACTGAGATGCATACTAACTTGCATCCTTCAAGACGATGTTAAACTCTCGATATAGCGGATTTGGTCATCGGAATGTAAGGCCTTCGGTAAAACGTTTGACCCCTATACCTATATGTAACGTTCTACAACGGTTTGACATTGCACTTTAGTATTCATACCGTGAATTTAGGTGTGTTTTGCCAATCCCGTTCAGTGCATTTACGCCCGGAATACCTGCTTATACTCATGCTATCGCAGGTTAGATGAAGTTATACCGAGGTCTTGTAGTTGTGCTCGAAGCGGCATTACTGTATGGTTTCACTTAATTCCTTATTGTTGATTTTGTGCCATATGAATTCTGTCCCAGTTTTCTATTTATTTATAGAAACTGCAATTTACTGTTGTCATTTTTTCTTTCTTGTTCGAAATTTTCTATTTTTATTTTTAAAAAATTACATTTCTTAGAAAAAGTGCCTTTGAAATTAGTTGAGTGTAGGCTTATGACATAATCTTCCTAAAAATATTGTTATTTTATATGATTGTCTGTACAAGTACCTACTCAGTCGGAGCGACACGGCACGAGTGATCCTGTATTTGCGTACGGTAGATCGGAGCGAAATTAGGATATGATCTACGTTAACTTCTTTAACCTTGATATTGTACCGTATGCACCTTCCGCAGTTTTCTATTTATTTCTACATACTGCAATTTACACGTATGGTATTTCCGATTTTCTTCCAAATATCCAATTGTGAATATGGTAAATTGTATTTCTTAGTATACGTGTCTTGGGAATTGTGTGAGTGTACGTTTATGACAATATTTACTAATCTTATTGTTGTTTTATATGATTGCCTCTATGCGTACTTACGCATCCGATGCGACAAGAAGAAAGTGGACTTGCCGTTGTGTTCGGCAGATCGGAGCGACAATACCGGCTGGTCTTGGTTAATTTCTTTAATCATGGTATCGTAACGTATGAGTTTTATTCGTTTTTCTGTTTCATACTACATGTCGTTATTTTCTGTTTTAATATTTTTGATTTCTTCCAAAATTCCAATTGATAATTTCAAAAATTGTATTCTTTAGTAAAATTGTATCTAGAATTAGTAAAGTGTACGTTTATGCCAATATTTTGTTATACACATAGTTACTTCATACGGTTGTCTGTATTCGAATCTACTATTCCTGCACGACACGGCTGGGATTATGTTGTAGTTGCGTTCACATGATCGGTGCGACCCTGCTATTTGTTAATAATATTTGTTAATTTCTTTAAACCCTATGTTTTAGCGTTTGCAATCTTTCGCAGATTTCAATATATTTCTACATACTGTATCTTACTATTTTGATATTTTCAATTTTTTCCCCCGAATTTTCAATTTCTAGTATGAAAATTGTATTCCTTGGTAAAAGTGTCTTTGGTATTATGTGAGTGTACGTTTATGATATTATGTTGTTAAATTTAATGTCATTTTTAATGCTTATATAATGATACATTTTTTCCCAGTTTTCCATTTACTTATGCATACTGTAGTTTACTGTTGTGACATTTTCGATTTCTTTTTTCCGTAATTTTCAATTTTAATTTTAAGAAATTGTATTTCCCCGTAATTGTGTCTTTGGAATCAATAGAGTATTCGTTTATGACAATATTCTGTTAAACTTATTTTTATTTTATACGATTTTCCCTATATGAACCTACGGTATCTGTGTAACTCTACCGGCGATGTCTTGTAGTTGCGTACGGCAGAGAAAAGCAGCAGTACTGTGTGATCTTCGTTAATTTCTCTAACCTAGATATTGTACCGCATGAATTCTTTCCAGTCTGCATTAATTTATATATACTGTCATTTACTGTTGCGATATTTTCGATTTTCGTCGATATTTTCAATTTTTCGATGAAAAAATTGCGTTTGATAGCAAAATCATCTTTGGAATTTGTTGTGTCTACATTTATGACATTATTATGATGATCTTATTCGTATTTAATATGATTGTCTGTATCCGTACCTACGCTGCCGCGGTGACACTAATTGGGATGTCCTGTATTTGCATACGACAGATCGAAGTGGCACTACTGGAGGGTCGTAGTTAATTTCGTTAAACATAATTTTGTATGGTATGCATTTTATCCCGGTCATCCATTTATTATGAAAAATTATTAAATCATACTGTAATTTACTGCTTTCGTATCTTCGATTTGTTTCATAACTTCCAGTCTTTAAGATCAAGGACTGTATTTTTTAGGAAACGTGTTTATGGAATTAGTTGAGTTTAAATTTATTACAATATTCTGTTATGTTCTTTGTCATTTCGTATAATTATCACTATATGTACCTACGGCGAAGGGAGGGGGGGGGGGCGACACGACTGAAGCGGACCTGTAAGTGCGTTGGGAAGACAGTAGCGACACTACTGTATGACATTGGTTGATTTAATTATCCTTGATATTGTACCGTATGCATTTATCAGCAGTTTACTATTTATATGTACATACTGTAACTTACTGGTACGGTATTGTCGACTTTATTTAAAAATTCTATTCTATAATTTCAGTAATTGTATTTTTTTAGGTGAAGCGTCTATGGAATTAGTTGAGTATACGTTTGTGACATTATATTCTTAAAATTAATTTGATATTATATGATTCTCTGTATGTGTACCTACTCTTCCGTGGCGATACACCTGGAGTGATATTGCAGTGCTTATAGTAGATTGGCGCGGTATACTGGATGGACCTCGTTAATTCGTTTAAACTTAACTTTGTACCGTTGTCTTTCTGCCCCAGTTTTCCATGTATTTACACATACTGTAATTTACGGTTATGATAATTCCCATTTTTCTCAAAACTTCTAACTTTTTGTTTAAATTATTGTATTTTTTAGGTCAATTGCCATCGAATTAGTAGAGTGAACGTTTGTAATAATATTTTGTTAAATTCATTATTATTTTATAGAATTGTCTGTATGCGTATCGACGCTTCCGGAGCGACACGGTTGGTGTGGTCATGTAGTAGCGTCCGTTAGATAAGACCGACAGTGTTGTATTATCTTTGTAAATTTCTTTAACCTTGTATTGTGCCCTATCCATATTTTCCCATGTTTTCTAACTACCTGTACCTACTGTATATAACTATTATGTTATATTAAATTTTATTTCCGAAATATACAGTTTCGAACTTTAAAGATTGTATTTTCTAGTAAAAATGTCTTCTGAATTAGTTGAGCTTATGTGTATGACATTAATTTATTACTGTTGTCATTATATTATATCGTTGTCTGTACACGTACCCACGCTTGTGCAGCGACAGGACTGGGATGGCCTCGTAGGTGCGTATGGAAAATGGGAGAGACACTATTATATGATATTCGTTAATTTCCTTCACCATGATGTGGTACCGTATGCATTCTTTGGAAATTTTCCATTTATTTATACACACTGTAATTTACTGTTTTCATTAATTCGATTTCTATCTGAGTTTTGAATTTTTAGGCCAAAAAATTGTACTTCTTAGTAAAAGTAAGGCTGAATTAATTGTATTTACGGTTATGACAATATTATATTATGCTTGTCGTTGTTTTATATGTTTGTCTGTAGTCGTACTTACGCTGTCGGAGCGATACGACTGGCGAGGCCATGTAGATGCCTACGGCAAACGGAGCGACAACACTGGAACGCCTTCGTTGATTTCTTTAACCATGATTCGAAGCGGATGCAATTTTTCCCAATTTTTCCATTGTTTTAAAACATTATTTAATTTACAGTTATGACATTTTCGTTTCTTTTTATAATTTTCATTTATTATTTTAAGAAACTGTATTTCTTAGTAAAAGAGTCATTGGAATTAGTTGAGTGTACGCTTATGACAATATTTCGTTAAATTATTTATTGTTTCATATGATTGCCTCTATATGCACCTACGCTGCCGAAGCGACAGGACTGGATTCGTCTTGTTGTTGCGTTCGCTAGGTCGGAGTGACAAATGCTGTATGATATTCGTTAATTTCTTTAACCTTGATGTTGTACTGTATGCAATCATTCTCAGTTTTGTGTTTACTTATGCATACTTTAATTTACAATTATGATATTTTCGATATTTTATTAAATTTCAAAATACATATTTATTAGAAAGAGTAACTCTAATTAGTTGATTGTACATATAAGACAATACTCTGTTAAATATGTTGTCATTTTCAATGATTGTATGTATATGTACCTACGCTGCCGGTGCGACACGACTGTGGGTGCCTTGTAGTTGCGAAGACAGATGGGAAGCGACAGTAGCGTATGGCCTTTGTTTATTCCTTTAACCTTTCCAATGTACCGTAAGCATTGTTTGACAGGCTTCCATTTATTTCCACATACTGCAATTATCATTTATGATATTATCCATTTGTTTCATATCTTGCTGTCTCTAATTTCAAAAACTGTATTTTTCAAGAGAAGTGTCTATGGAATTAGTTGAGTTTACATTTATGACAATACTGATTTATGCTTCTT